>NC_087219.1:4757148-4779648 GCF_015104395.2 Macrobrachium nipponense | reverse complement strand
GAAGGGAAAAGGCACCATCGTTACATTAGTTTATTATGCCGACGTTTCACGACAGTTTCTTTCGTCGCATTTTCAAGGCTGTAATGCTTAAAAAAACCATCTTACAAAAAATCACATTAAAACATCGATACGTACAATAAATTATATAACAAATTCAAACCAAGGGAGCATAGGGACAGGCCATACCTAAACAGCAGACGTAACAAGGCTAAAAACATAAGTTTACTCAAGACCCAGCAAGAACAAGAGAGGACGAGAGAAGGAAAACAAAAACAAAAGGCTTATATACAGAAGTATTCCGAAAAAGTACTTTTACAGGGTTAGGTATGAAGTTCTATAGTTCCTGTTTTTTTAACTTCAAAATGAATGCGATTTCAACTCTACTACATAGAGCTTTTACTCATTACTCAACTTGGGCCATGTTTCATGTTGAAATTACATTCTTAACATCGTATTTCAGGAATAACCCGTTTTCCTACGAGGTTGGTCTCCCGAAGGCTTGTCAATTGTTTAATGCGAGAATGAATCCAACTCCACCATCTCAACTGTACCAAAACTGAAAATGTATGCCAATTTTCCCTACCTAAATGACAACACCTTCAGGAAGAAATGTATCGCTATTTTTGAAAGAGCGTTCCCAGCTGTAGACCTGAAACTTGTACCAAGGTATCCACGCACTATCTGATCGTTATTCAAATTCAAGGATCGTCTTAGCCTTCCCCTGTCTTCGAACACCGCGTATAAATATGTGTGCCCAGGATGTGATCGTGGGATTGACGTCGGATGCTCGAGGAGGCTACTACGGATTCGCATAGATTCCCATGAAGGTGTCGGCTACAGAACTGTATGTAAACTGGGTAATCCAGAACACTGATATGAGGAATCATGTAAAATCGTGTAAAACTTATATTAATTATAAGGATTTCTCTATAATAGGACAAGCCCAAAACGAAAACGACCTCAATATGCTTGAAATTATTTATATAAAGAATACTGTCCCAACACTAAATACTCAAACAACCTCTATCCAATTGTTTATCGCTTAACCTTTCGTTTTTGTTTTCCGTCTCTCGTCCTCTCTTGCTCTTGCTGGGTCTTGAGTATAAACTTTTGTTTTGAGTCTTGTTACCTCTGTGTTTAGCTATGTCCTGTCCCTATCCCCCCTTGGTTTTAATTTGTCTTATAATTTTTTGTGGCTATCGATGTTTTAATGTGATTTTTTGTGATATAGTTTTTTAAGCATTACAGCCTTTAAAATGCGACGGATGAAGCTACCGTGAAACGTCGGCATAATAAACTAATGTAACGATGGTGTCTTTTCCCTTTGCCTTCGATATATATATATATATATATATAATATATATATATATATATATATATATATATAGATATATATATATATATATATGCAGGATGTTTCGAAATTAGAGCCCCCCCCCCCTCTACAGCATAAACTAAAATTCGAATGGACAAAAACAAAAGTAATTTAGAACAGGCATTTATTTGTTTCTCTCTGAGTATTTAATATTGTGTATGGCCTCCGTCTGCCTGTACCACAGCCTGCATTCTTGAGGGGTATGATTTCAGCAAATGGCAAAAAAGCTGACTCAAACTCCATTTCCCTGAGCACTTCGGTCACCTCTCTTCGCAGGTCGTCGAGGCTTGGCATACCATCATAGTTCACTGTGCGTGCTTCAACACGATCCTTTAAGATACTACCAATGTTTTCACACACATTAAGGTCAGGGGAGCTACCTGGAAATTCACTTGATGAGAAGAAATCGATACCACTGTTTTGAAGCAGCTCCTGTGTCTGAAGAGCCTTGAAACATGGTGCCTTATCATGCAAAAATGTGACTTCAACAGATAACACATTTTCAGGATCTCTGTGGAAAGGAAATACTCCACCAGTAAGCACAGTTTCTCTGAAGTATTCGCTAGTCCATGAATGTCCTTTTTCTTTGATGATCCACATAAATCGTTTGGCTGTGAAACAGAGAAAAATTCCCAAACATTCAGGAAATTTCACAACTTGGTGATAGCGCACGTCATCGCTGATATCATCCAGCTTTTCAGCCCAAATGATGTCATTTTTATGATTTGGCTTTCTGACTGTGTAATTGAAGAAATTATCTGATGCGACAACATGGAGAAAGTCAGCTTCATCACAATCTTTAAGAAATGAACCACAAAGCCATGCATGGTCTTTTCTCTGTTGCTGAGTGATGTTGGGCTTGCTGATAACATGAAATGGCTTGATACCAGATTTTTTCAACTCATGATATACAGAACTATAACTTCTCTTCTTTCCCCTTTTTGTTTCTAGTGCAAGCGCCAATTTATGTTAAGCCTTTCTTGGTCTACCCACTGCCTCAGCTATGATGTCTTTAGACTCCTGAGAAAGGACTCCAGGCCTTCCTAGATTCTTGCTCTTTTTGCGATGACAGTCATATGGATTTTTGTTCCAGTTTCTTTTAACAAAGGATTCATCTCTTTTAATGTATTTAGCTATCCAGGAATGTGAAATGAAAGATGCGCCAGCATCCTTGGCCTCTGAAGGTTATAGCCCGGATTCGGTCAATCCATCTGATTTCCTCCGATTCATTAGCCATGGGTGTATCTAACTCAGTCACTCAGTCTGAAAATACAAGAAATATAAAATTAAAAATTAATTAATAGGAACTTAAGATAATGTACTTGCAGATAGGCTATAGCAGAAAACTTCATAACTTTCCATTTGTTCTGTGGAGGGGGGCCCTCTAATTTCGAAACACCCGGTGTATATATATGATTTCCAACCATACTAAGCTGTGCAGGAGAGAGAGAGAGAGAGAGAGAGGAGATTGAGGAGGAGAGAGAGAGAGAGAGAAGGGGGTGGGGCCAATTTCCTTTCCTAGGAGTGATTTAGCGCATGGGATCCTCCTGAAGGATTCGTGGAGGATGATGCCTCTGACAGAAGGCAGTGGAGGAGGAGAAGGCGCATCAGGTAACCGACCCCTTATAATGTAGGGATAACGGTGGGACAGAAGGAGATCTTCTTCCTGAAGGATTCTCCATCGTTTATCCTCATGCATTTCCCTCCCTTATCCTATCAGGATTCCATTTACTCACTGCTCTTGTTCGGATTTATTTCCTTTTCTTTTTATCCGCACTTATTTCGCGATCTTCTTATTCGGATTTATTTCTCTTTCTTCTTATAAGGATTTATTTTCCTCTCTTCTTCTCTGGATTGATTTCTCACTCATCTTATCCGGATTTATTTTTTCTCTTCTTATCCGGAATTATTTATGTCCCTTATTTTCCGCATGTCTTTCTCTCTCTTATTGTCTGGATGTATTTCCCTCTATTCTAATCCAGATTTATTTCCTCTTCTTATCCGGATTTATTCCTCTGTCTTTTTATCCAGATTTATTTATTTCTCTTCTTATCCAGATTTGTTTATCTCTATTCTTATCCAGATTTTTTTTCTCTCCATTTTTATCCGGATGGATTTATCTCTCTCTCTTATCCAGGTTTATCACTCACTTCTTGTCTGGATTTATTTCTCTCTCTTCTTACAAGGATTTATTTTCCTCTCTTATCCGGATTTATTTCTTTCTCTTCTTATAAGAATTCCTTTTCTTCTCTCTTACGCGAATTTTTTTCTCTCTTCTTATCCGGACTCTGTGGCCTCATGATTTACCAGGAAAATAGAATAAGAATTAGAATAAAAACTAATATGAAGGTTTCAATGAATCTGAATAATATTGGGCTATGTTTTGCCTCCTTACCTCTGTAGCTCCCTACCTCTCGACCTCCCTACCTCTGGAACACCCTACCTCTGGAACTCCCTACCTCTGTAACTCTTCACCTCTAGACTTCACTACCTCTTTTATTCTTTACCTCTCTACCTTTGTAACTCTTTACCGCTCGACCTCTGTAACTCCTTACATCTCGACCTCCCTACCTCTGTAACTCTTTACCTCTATTATAACTCCTTACCTCTGTAAATCTTTATCTCTCTACCTCTGTAACTCCTTACCTCTCGACCTCCCTACCTCTGTAACTCTACCTCTCTACCTCCCTACCTCTGTAACTCTTTTTACCTCTGTACCTCCCTGCTTATGTAACTCTACCTTTCTACCTCTGTAACTCTTTACCTCTCTACCTCCTTACCTCTGTAACTCTTTACCTCTCTACCTCACTACCTCTGTAACTCTTTTTACCTCTGTACCTCCCTGCTTATGTAACTCTACCTCCTTACCTCTGTAACTCTTTACCTCTCTACCTCCTTACCTCTGTAACTCTTTACCTCTCTACCTCACTACCTCTGTAACTCTTTTTACCTCTGTACCTCCCTGCTTATGTAACTCTACCTTTCTACCTCCTTACCTCTGTAACTCTTTACCTCTGTACCTCCCTGCCTTTGTAACTCTTTTTACCTCTGTACCTCCCTGCCTATGTAACTCTTTACATCTCTACCTCCCTACCTCCGTAACTCTTTACCTCTCAACCTTTCAACCTCTGTAACTGTTTACCTCCCTACCTCTGTAGCTTTTTACCTCTACCTCCTTGCCTATGTAACTCTTTACCGTACTACCTCTTCAACTCTTTACCTTTGTAATGCTGTACCTCTCTACCTCCTTACCTCTGTAGCCTTTTACCTCTCTAACTCCCTCCCTTTGTAACTCTTTACCTCTCTACTTAACTTTTTACCTCTCTACCTCTGTAACTCCTTACTTACCTACATACCAACCTCTTTCTCTACTTCTGAAGAGAAATACAGCCTCCTGAGAACCTCCCCACCAGAAAAAGATCAAATTCATTAATAGTAAAAGAACACAATTCTTCCGGAATCGACAATATGGCTCCTGGCCTATAATTCTTCCTTTATTTTTCCTCCGGTCACAGGATTGGCCGGGTTTTGGTCAAAATCCCGTCCCCGCCATCCTCCCCCGTCCTTCTCAATATTTCAACCCCCCAAATAATAATGGAGGAGCAAGGAAGGCTTCCGCATGGAAATTTGTGGCTTAGATATTGGTTAATAAAATTGGCGTCGTCTCTTTTAAATATATACTGTGTTATACATATATATATATATATATATATATATATATATGTAAGTGTTTACATAATAAAAAATATGGAATGTTAGTCCATATATATAAAAGTCTAAAACTAAAGAGGTCAACCAGATTGCTTGCAGGAATGTGATCAGACTAGAGACGCTAAAGATGACGTATACAATAAGTATGTAGGCTAAGATAACATGCCGTCACCTGTAGTCATTCAATTGTTTATAAACATTAGTTCAAGCTCCCTGCTTGAGACAACTACCCCGACCTATTATTCAAACGGCCTACGTGATCTGTAGCGTGTCTCATTTGATTGTGTGTTCGTATGAAACTATGTCATCTGATAGTATGTTCATATGTTTCGAACTACTGTCTGTTCCTTCATAACTTGTAACAGAGATGGTAGACAAGCAGAACAGAGTTAGCTATCGTCATTAGAAGACCTGTACCTCTTTACCTAAGCTTTATCATGTAGAGGAATAGGATTAGCCATCATCATTGGCAGAAGCGATCAAGCTATCGTTATTAGAAGACTTGTACAATCATACCTGATCTTCACCATGTAAAACTTCAGAAGAAATTATATCTATTTTTATACTTAGTGTTTTCTACAAGAACCTCACCGAACCATGAGTTTAACACATCGTCGTAAAGATAATACCGACTTCGTAAGTGATCTACAAAACCCCAGACACTCCATTGAAGATGGAAGTGCAATACCAACCGACTTAGCGTAAGTTTATCGCTAGTCTAACATTACCTCATAGGGCGCCTTATCATACAAGGCACAAGCCCTAATATTTGGTGGCCAGCGGACCAGAAGAACTCTACAACGTCCTACGAAGAAAAAACAGAATAATAAATCATGAAGTCAACGACGACGAAAGCAGCAGATTCTTCAAGCAACCTAGTATCATCATTAGTGAGCGACTTCAGAAAACAAGATTCGTCAAGCAACTTAGTATCATCGTTAGTGAATAACTTCAAGAAACAAAACCGACGTGTCCTTTTCCTACGGCAACGGAAGCTTCGTCTCTCATTAGAATCATTCAAGAAAACATCGTTAGTGAGCGTTTCCGGCACTGCAAGAAACAAACCGAACGCGTCTGCAGCATCGGATTTTCAAGGGCTCGAATCATCGAAACAACGCGCACGGGGGAAACTGAAGCCAAACCAGGTCATCCGCTAAATAGAGAAGGAGGACCAAGGCCGTGTGTCGTTATCGGAACACCGTGACTTCCCACAAAAGCAAGCTAAGTACAATTTTTTATTCATTTGGAGTAACTTTGAGTGTTTCCTTTGCAGGTCGAATTTCGTTATTCCTGTGGCTGAAGTTACGAGACATTCTTAATCTTACTTTTTTACAGAAATTATCTACATCATTGAGATTTCGCTACTGCGAGTTTTTTATCTTTGATGTCTGTTTCCAGAAGTTCTACTGAATATCATAATCATATACTATATTAATTTTATCATTTTGGGTGATTATTAATCCCTTACGTAACAAATCATATTAAACAGTGAATATGCGTTTACGCAGTGGACGTCTGTATTTATACAGATGCATGGATAGGGTCGTTAAGCACCGTAGTGATTAGAAAACACACAAAAAACAAGTGAACACCCGTACAAATCTATATAAATTAGAGGTAACACTATTTCGGGTCATGACAATAAATGCTCTTTGCAAAAGTCCACGATCGCAGTTTTAGCCTTGAGTTTTTTGAGTTATATAAAATATCGAACCTCAATGACTCAACTTAACTTTAAAATATGGCTGGATTGCAAGGAATAACATGTCTGTAAAAACTTTCATCAGGCTAAATGCGCTGACCAGGATCCCTCACTATTTCAAATTTTAGCAAAGAATGAAGTACAAACAGTTAATATTGAATGCAGTAGTGATAACTTGTCTTATTAGTAATCGCTCAGTTCCTAATAGTTCGTCATTCATTGCTTTATACGTAACCAGCAACATAATGCTAAAAACACACAATACGTTGCCGATGGTAATAAAGAGAAGGATCCTAATTATTACAAAAAAGAAATAGAAACAGTAGCCCGTTCAGAATCAAACAAGCAAACTCGGTGACTGTGTCACCTAGTCAGAGCGGTCAAGGTTAGTTAAATCTGCCGAGTTTTCAAAGCAAAGCAAATTCCACACAATAAGCGACTCTAGCAAGAGTGGGGAAAAGCGATGTTGGTTCATACATACCGATATCTTTTTTGAAATTAAAAAGGATTTTTCCTATGAAACACTCGACCGTATAAAGTAATCAGAGCAGGTTTTCGTTTCTTTTTAATACATAAGTTATAATAAATAGTGGTGGATTAAGCCCGACTGTACGCGCCGTAAAAATTAGAATATCTTGATTTATTTCACGTATTATCCTGTATTTACGGACTCACCTTCTTGTTGTTCGAACTTCCCTAATGAGAAGTCCGGATAAGCGAGCGCTTACAGATACCTCTATAGTTCTAAAAAACATTGATCTGTATCTAGTGTAATTGTAAGATTCATCTAGGGGTATACAAAATATTATCTTACATCCTGCAAAATAAGGCGTGTTTATCAAAGGAAAATCCTATAAACCTTCAAACATAGTAAAATCCGTTTGAACAAAAATGAGACAGTTAATCAAATAATAACTTATATAAAGGAACTATACATTTGTCTCATAAATCGTAACATTGTTCAAATGACCCAACAGAATTCTCCCACAACCGCAGTCGTACTTTGCACGCAAAATCTCGAGAAGCATGCACCCTCGAATGTCTTAGTGCGTGTAAAAAGACTTTGCTGGGAAATGAAATTTTAATCCTTCCCGACACTCTGAAATATAACGATTTCCGCGAACAAAGCCCTAAAAGTATACATATCGTGGATACGGAAGTTATAAATATCGCATTTTTTATTGTTGCTAATTTTTAATCACGCCCAACCAGTATATGGATGAATCTCTCTGATAATCTATCTAAAGTAATATCCGTAAAGTCATTCAAGCAGAGGTGATTCAGCAGAATTTTTTTTTTATCTTCTACCTGAATACCAGGAAGTTTCTCCACTAGCGAGTGATCTCTGGGAGAAAACGGATGTCATTGAAAACAAAATACGGTCTAGGGACAAACATAAAGCTATATACGTACCTTCGTGTAGAACCCCAATGAAATTTCAAAATAGAGATAAATGACGAAGTTGAAAAATGTTAGTAATAGGAGCCATTAGGAAATCAAATAAGCCCATATAATTTTTCCCTCAAACGTCATGCCATAAAAGATCGGACTTGGCGTATCTGCGCAGATTACTGTCGCTTAAACAAGGAAACGACTCCCGATAATTTCCAGTGCCATGTACCGACGACATCTTATCTCTGTTAGGTTAGAATAAATTTTTTTTTTTTTTCACCAACTTGGACTTACTTAAAGGCTTTTACCTGATACCATTACCTAAGTGATTGTACCTCATATACCGTTTTCAGCACACTCAGGGACATTATCAATTTTTACATATGCCTCTGGCTTACGTTGCGCCCCAATTACAATATAGTGTTTGGAGACTTTTAGGGGATACTCTACATGCCTATTGGTTGGTCTTATAATCTTTTCTAATACCTTAGAAGTACATTCACATAAACTAGAGCTAGTGCTACAGAGACAAAGACAAATAATCTCAGAGTAAAATATCTAAATGTGAGTTTTTTAAAACCGAACATGTTTATCTAGGTTTTATGTGTCTGGTCAAGGTCTTAAAAGTAGTCCATGGTAAGGTGTCGGCTATTCATAACTTTCCGGTACTTATTAACGTAAAAGGGGGATACAGCACTTTTGCGCTGTAGTGGGTATTACAATCGTATGTAAATATGTAACTCTTCAATCATGACAGCTCCTTTAACAGATCTTACGAAGAAGAGCGTAGATTGATTATGGTCTAAAAAGCATCAACAGGCGTTCGATATCTTAAAAGCGGAATAATGCAGCTTACCTAACTTAAAAATCCCTGATTTAAATAAGGAATTTTTTTATTGCAACAGACGCCTCAGACCAAGGGTAAGAGGGTACTACTTCAGTAATATGATAAACAGTTCTTCCCTATAGCTTTTTTTTATTCACGTAAACTAAAGCCTCTGAAAGTAAATATGCAGTAATAGGCAAGGAAGGGCTAGGTATCTTTAACACTAGTACATTTTAGTTCATAATCTATGGCTATCCTGATAAAGTCCTTACTGAACATGAGTCCTTTACCGAGAGTTTTTCAAAGGCTTTAATCACAGTCCAAAAAGGAACTCGGTGACAAATGATCATTCAGTTTATTGGAGCCAAGATAAGATATCTACCTGGGAAAGCAAATATCATAGCTGACGCATTATCCCGCAATCCTGCACCATACAGCAAAGAACCATTAATTGGACTAAAGGATATAGAAACATCCGTGCCTATTGTTAAAACCGTATCTAAACAAGAAAATTCCTTAACCCAAGAGATCGCGAGCATTGAATATCTGGGTCGGAGCGCAGAACTGTTACAAACTGAACAAAGCAAGCGTCAACAGACATAACCCAAACAATAAACACTTTCGAACGGAAACAGAGTCAGCAGCAATAAACACCAAACAATAAACACTTCGAAACGGAAACAGGGTCAGCGGCTAGCAAACCAATAAACACTTCGAGCAGAAACCCTAAAGCAAAAATATATTTAAAGTATGTGTATCAGGATAATGTAAATCAAATGTAATATTATATGTAGGTCCGTGACGAGGAAAACCCGAAGAACACAGCAGATGACTAACGACCAGGTAGTAGTAATAATCTCTCTCATACCAATCGTCATAAACTGTTGCATTCCGTCATCCAGGGTTCCCTCCTTTTCACAGAAAGCCAAATCACTGTTTTCTGGCCTACAATGCTTACAGATATAAAAAGCACATAACTAATTGTAACATGTGTCATGAAAACACGGGATACACTAAGACACCTGTCAGTTTAGGGGCCTATCCTGTGCCAAATCAATCCTTGAAAGAATATACGTAGAATTATTAACAGAATTACGAGTCTGACAGAGGGAATAAACACTTCTTAGTGTTAATAGTTCCTTGACACGTTATATAGAATTAATAGCACTAAAAACAAACACCGCAATTGAGTGCGTTAGGAATATTTATGAGTGCTAAATCAGTAAATATGGAATTCAACACATAATAATCTGTGACTCGGGTGGTGTAAATCAATAATAATCTCCTTAACACGTTGTGTGAATTCCTTTCCATTAAGAAAACCGAATAATATATTTGACAATCACCCAGAGTCATATCGGTTTGGTAGAATAACGGATAATAAATAGGAAGTGTCAATGTCTTACGAGTTACAACTCGTGATGTTGGATCCGGACTGGATTATAGCGGTTCTCGCGGTTTTAAATACCTTTATCATTTATATCTTGTATCTATAGAATTGATGCCGCAAGTAGCCTTATACGGTACGCCGCTAGAACACTTTTCCACATATTCAAGCCAACCATTAATTTATCAAATATATATATATATATAAATAAATAAATATAAAAAAATAAAATAAATATGGATACAAGTGGAGTCAATATAATACACTCCGTAAGAAGTCGGAAGGGTTACAAATTATAATAAAAAAGGAATCACGATAAAATCAATAAGCAAAACGTAACCATAGATAATTAAATATCCAAATATATATGCGTAAAGATTTGAACTCTAACTTAACGCTTTAGTAAGGACAAATAAGCTAAAAGTTCAAACACATATCAAAACCTACTGACATATTGTCTGTCCCGGTGATTTATATTCGTAGTCAATGAAAAAAAAAAATTAAATAAATAAATAAATAAATAAACTAATAATAAATAAAATAAAATAAAAGAGATTTTAAAGTCAGGAAGTCTAGAAGTGAAAATGTTATCTATGGAATAATCCTATATGAATCTTATACAGGGCTAATAATATATATAGAATTTGTATGGAAACCTTTTTCATATAGTTTGAATAAGGAATATTTATTTAACATAATGCCAACATGAAACTAATATATTGTTCAATTTTGGTACTGTTGTTTTTTTTTTTTTTCAGACATTCTTCTCATGCGGGTGGAGAATTAAAACACTAAAATATCATTTGAAAATACTAAAGTCGTATCTCTTACAGCAAGTAACGTAACTCTTAGCTGGCTGAGAGCAATCTCCTGCCAAGTGACGACGTCATCATTGCCGTAACAGCATTTGTTCCTTTTAACCTCAATAATCTGCTTACACAGGCTTCATCTGTGTGTCGTCTCTGCTTGCAAAAGCAGATTGACTGGAGAAAGGAATGCTTAGCTCATGAACTTCACATGTGGTTCATAGGTCACATGACAGGCCACATAACATATTCTTATCCGTGTGTGTAATGCAATTAGTTAAGGAGTTGCAATCATTTTAAAATTAATAACAAAATAAGCAAATAGAATTTCTTTAACAACAAAATGAATTAATTTTTTCTGAACCTCATAGACATTTAGAAGTATCAAGATATGCTATATATGAAATATTTACTTGCAACATTAGCCTATTAAACAATTCCAAGTAAAAACATTCATGGGAAAATGGTCACATTTTCTTGGAAAACCCAAAGTTTATATAGAAATTAGTTACATAGTGGGTTTTTTTCGTAGCATCTCCTACCTATTAATAATGTTTTAAAAGTTAACCTCAGAGGATGCGCACGAGAAAATTGAATATGAAACTTTTGTTAGGGCACATAGAATCATGATTAATCTTCTCTTTGACTCTTATGTTGCCTGGCAATCTTACAAATAGCTCCGTTTTCCACTTCTTTGTCTAGTAACTTACTACCAGTAATATCGAATTTTCTTTGGGATTCGTATTGAATATCTGTTTATTTTTTATAATTATGGATATTTTTACAGTCCTCATAGACCTGGATAGGTTCACTCATTGTTAATGCCATGGATAAAAAAGTTTGTACAGCTGACTCTTTTGAATTCCAAAATATCAGCGAATTCATGTGGGTTAAGTCTGGTCTAAATGGCTCTCTTCCCTCCCCTGTATTTGGATGTCGTCTGAATTTACTTTGCCCTTGTGACAAGTATAATTTCACTTGCAGGCTGATTAATGGAACCGGTTACAGTATCCTGCAGTACGAGAGTTTCACATAGCAACTTCAAAAAATCGTTCGTCGCTGCGGATGACTACAGTCAAGTAACAACCGCCTACAATGTGAAAGGAATTTCATGGACTTCTTCGACCGACACCGTATCTCGTCGTTAATCTCGTTTTAATGCGGAATGCTCCGGCGGCTGTCGGAATCGACTACAAAAAGGGACATACTTCCGACAATTACGACCCGAAGGATATTCAACTCTACTTTGCTGGCGAAGGACTCGTGCTGGGGATGTTTTTTTTATTCATCGCGAACGTAATCGTGTAGCTTAGGATGCAGAGAATAAGTATGAGCGCAAAAATAGAACGTTGGACCCGCCCAGGCAAATTTTCCCCTTGTTTTAACCATTGAAAAAGGCCGTTTCAATTGGCTATAGGTGGTTGTCTGGAACTGTGTAATGGACGAAAAGTTGTTCGAAAGCTAGTTAAAAGTGAAGTAGTATAACCTCGGTCATGTATCCTATATATATGAAGTGTCATGTATCCTATATATATAAAGTATCATGTATCCTATATATATAAATGATCATAAATAACAGAGTCGAAATATATCTTTGCAAGTACGCAATAGGAATCTCTTATATAAATGATCATAAATAACAGAATCTAAATATATTTTTTGCGTGTACGCAATAGGAATCTATTTAAAGTGCACATATATTAATCATAATTTTATGAATCCATATACATATGTATAAACAAATCAGGTAGCCTATAATCAATCTGTTACCTTTTATCATACCAATATCTGCAGTTATTTATGAGTTAGTATATTGATTAATGAATCAGATATATAACATTTAGCATAAAAATCAACGAATCAATCAGCATAAACATTAATAATTTTATCAATTCATATATGAACTTTTTTATCAGTTAAAAAAAATATGATTTTTATCATGTTAATCTTCATTCTATGCAATTATCAGAGTACATTAGTATTTTCTGTAGCATATGTATCTTAATGAGATGAAGTGAAAACTGTATCATTATATATATCATGTGATCACTATTATTTACCAATATCATTGTTTTATATTTTATTACTTGAATCAATTCATGTACACCATGAATTTTTATTTTCACATAGTGTCTGTATCACACTCCTATAAGTCAAATGCAAGTCAAGTTTGAGTAATATTCAGTGGTTGGTTTTGGTAGCTGACCGAGCTGATGTAAGTGTTTACATAATAAAAATATGGAATGTTAGTCCATATATATAAAAGTCTAAAACTAAAGAGGTCAACCAGATTGCTTGCAGGAATGTGATCAGACTAGAGACGCTAAAGATGACGTATACAATAAGTATGTAGGCTAAGATAACATGCCGTCACCTGTAGTCATTCAATTGTTTATAAACATTAGTCCAAGCTCCCTGCTTGAGACAACTACCCCGACCTATTATTCAAACGGCCTACGTGATCTGTAGCGTGTCTCATTTGATTGTGTGTTCGTATGAAACTATGTCATCTGATAGTATGTTCATATGTTCGAACTACTGTCTGTTCCTTCATAACTTGTAACAGAGATGGTAGACAAGCAGAACAGAGTTAGCTATCGTCATTAGAAGACCTGTACCTCTTTACCTAAGCTTTATCATGTAGAGGAATAGGATTAGCCATCATCATTGGCAGAAGCGATCAAGCTATCGTTATTAGAAGACTTGTACAATCATACCTGATCTTCACCATGTAAAACTTCAGAAGAAATTAATATCTATTTTTATACTTAGTGTTTTCTACAAGAACCTCACCGAACCATGAGTTTTAACACATCGTCGTAAAGATAATACCGACTTCGTAAGTGATCTACAAAACCCCAGACACTCCATTGAAGATGGAAGTGCAATACCAACCGACTTAGCGTAAGTTTATCGCTAGTCTAACATTACCTCATAGGGCGCCTTATCATACAAGGCACAAGCCCTAATATATATATATATATATATATATATATCATATACATATATATATATATATATATATATATATATATATATATATGATATATATATATATATAATATATATATATATATATATATATATATAATCGCAGTGTCCTTTATAAACGCTTCGAATAGCTTCATTTCATGCACTTTATCTCTCTCTCTCTCTCTCTCTCTCTCTCTCTCTCTCTCTCTCTGGTCCCTCCTGCTATATTTGTTGTCCTTTGTATGATCTTCCCTCGCCTGAGGCGAACGAAGAAGCGATGCATCTGAAGGCAAAAGGGAATTCAAACCGAAGGTCTTGCCTGAATGTAAATGCAGAAGTGAACATTGAATTAAAAGAAACAGTAACAGGGAGCGGTCGGTCAACGGGAAATAGAGGTGATGAAGGTGGTGAACGTAGGAGAGAGAGAGAGAGAGAGAAGGAACGCAATTCGAGGCATTCAAAGCCGAGAGGGGGGAAATGAATCAAGTTTTCATTTTTTTTTTAAAGAGAAGGAGATGACGAACCTTCGCCATGAGTGGCTTCAGGAATTGAGAGAGAGAGAGAGAGAGATGTCACACAGCTGTCCACGGACCAGATAGAGCGAAGCTTTGGCGGCAAACTCTGAACCAAATGATGAAGAAGAAATCGCGGTTACGTTCAGTGCGAGAGGGATTTTGGGCGGGAAAATAGGAGAAGGGGGATGAGGACGACGAATGATAAATGTTCTCTTTGCACGAGACGAAGAAAGCAGGAAAGAAGAAAGTAGGACGAAAAAGAGCCGAAATGGTGATGGATGAACCCACAGATGGGTGATGAGGGTGTAATCACGGCCGTTCAGGGGTGTAACTTTTCGTGGAACGAAGATGCTTTTATCGTGCGGAGGGCAGGAGTCGGTTCGAGGCTCCGTTGAACTCCCTCGGGATGGTGGCGGTAAACGGTTCTGAAGTAGCGGAAAACGGTTATAGCTTACTGTGATGTAAAGATTGGGTTTTCTTTGCAGGTTCGAGGTTACGTTCAACTCCCTCGGAAGGGTGACGGCAAACGGTTCTGTAGCAACCGAAAACTGTATTTTATCTGGCGGAGGGCAGTAATGAGTTCCAGTTACGTTCAACTCAGTTGGAAGGGTGATGGTAGACGGTTCTGAAGGAACAGAAAACGGTTATCGCTTATTATGTTGTAGCGTTCGAATTGTTTATGCAATAAAGTGTTGTAGGAACGGAAAACTGCTTTAACTAATTAATATAGTCTGTGTTTTTTCTTGACCAAACACGAGATAATGAACAGGTTTGTGGTAACGGAAAACTGTTATTTACATTAATGACGTCAAATTGTTTGTTTTCCTCGGCGAGACAGGAGACGGTAAACAGTTTTATGGCATCGGGAACCTGTTATCAGTTTTGGCTATGAAGTACCGGTTGTTTTTCGTCAGCGACAAGAGGCAGTCGAAGAGTTTATATGGTCTTATGTACTTTGCTTTTTCGTGAGAAAGAGAGAGAGAGAGAGAGAGAGAGTACAATAGCTAAAGGACAGCTGAGGATGATAATTATCCTGCTTAAAGACGAGGGGGAGAAGTGAATGCTTTGTAGTTACCTTAAAAAAAGAAATACGACTTTTGTTTCGCTGGACTTATTTTTATTATTATCAAATAATGTATATTTTAGTTATTATTATTGTCAAATATTATTATTATTATTACTACTACTACTATTACACACACACACCACACACACACACACACACATATATATATATATATATATATATATATATATATATATATCTATATACATAATACATACATTCTTCTCAAATATTTGCCTAGAAAAAAAAAACTCAAAATAGGAAAGACGAGATTTCACTGTCTGGTCCATTCATTGGACCGTATTGATTCAGACGGGCGTTATGTAACGGAGAGAGAGAGAGAGAGAGAGAGAGAGAGAGAGAGAGAGAGAGAGAGAGAGAGAATCTTTCATCTTTTGTGCTGACTCTTATGGAAAGTGCTAACAGTCTTCTTTCCTAACTTGGCCTGCAGAATATTAGTGTTGTTATTGTAACTGTAATTATTATTATAGACGCCCACCTAATATTGTGAGAAATATGATGAACATGAATATGCAGAAAAATGCCACTGTTAGAGTTGTTATAGATTTAATTTACAGGTGTCGAAAACTGCTGATTCCAAGTGAGCAGTATCTAAAATTATTATTATTATTATTATTATTATTATTATTATTATTATTATTATTATTATTATTATTATTATTTTTGCTCTATCACAGTCCTCCAATTCGACTTGGTGGTATTTATAGTGTGGGGTTTCGAGTTGCATCCTGCCTCCTTAGGAGTTCATCACTTTTCTTAGTATGTGCGCCGTTTCTAGGATCACACTCTTCTGCATGAGTCCTGGAGCTACTTCAGCCTCTAGTTTTTTCTAGATTCCTTTTCAGGGATCTTAGGATCGTGCCTAGTGCTCCTATGATTATGGGTACGATTTCCACGGGCATATCCATATCCTTCTTATTTCTATTTTCAGGTCTTGATACTTATCCAATTTTTCCCTCTATTTCTCTTCAACTCTGGTGTCCCATGGTATTGCGACATCATTATTATTTTATTATTATTATTATTATTATTATTATTATTATTATTATTATTATTATTATTATTATTATTATTATTATTATTATTATTGTAAATTTAAATGAAAGCATTTGGAAGAAGCCCATAAAGTCATTGGCTGTATGTAGAAACTTAAAAAAGCAAGAATTTATATATATATATATATATATATATATATATATATATATATATATATATATACACACACACACACACACTATATACATATTTTATATATATATATAGTTAATGTTATATAATATATATATATAATATATATGTATAATAAATATATATAGTATATATATATATATATATATATATATATATATATATATATATATATATATATATATATATAAATTATATATTATATACATATATTTATATTATATATATATATATATATATAGTATATATATATATATATATATATGTGTGTGTGTGTGTGTGTGTGTGTGTGTGTGTGTGTGTGTGTACATGTTTGATTTGAAATCACGAAAAGATAAAAACGTGATGATTACACGAACAAAGTTACAGCCACGAAAGCAAGGGTAAAACAAACTTCCTAGGTACTAACGTCTATTACCAAGTCATGGTTGCTGTGACCATGTCTTGGTAATAAGACGAAATTACTTAGCAACTCATTGTTTCACTATTGCCCTTTGTTCATATATATATATATATATATATATATATATATATATATATGATATATGTATATATATATATATATATATATATATATATATATATATATATATATATGTAATAATTACATCTATTAAATTTACAAGATCTGTAAATATAAACCCATGACCTGAGGTCATGGCATTAGGAGGGTTCTACGTGACCAAAGCAGACCTAGATTACGCTATGCGCTGTCTGCAGTAGCCTGATCTACCTCAAAGCTTTGTCAACATTTTATGTTTATGATAACTTTGCACAACAACTTCCATGGGAAGCGGTTGACCTGTTAACCTACGCCGGAAACTTGTAACTTCGAGCCGGCGGACTACGTATGTTTTTTTATGATGAATTGCTGAGATAGCTAATGTTCCGCTATCGACGCGATGCTTTAGAATGGCAGTTCCGCGCCAACCATCAAACATATCGGTCTTCCGACCGAGCTGCATCTCCTAGTATGGAGTTACAGAATAAAGTTGTTATCTTTGTTCAACTTGCCTGTTTGAATCATCTCCTTTAGTCAAGAAAGAACCACTCTACTAAGATATCCAAGGGAGATGAGAGGAACCAAAAATACTTACGAATGACAGTCGTAAGGAGAACACAAAAAGTCTATCGCCAAGCGATAAGACTTACATGTGGTGGCAGCGTATAACGAAGAATATAATTAACAAGACCCATATCAGCCGACCGAAGGTCTACAAGAACTAACTTCCACCTTCAACATCAAACTAAACAGAGGAAACGGGATCTTCAATCAACGCAACAGTTTATGAAGACGCAACTATATCCTTCATCGAGAGGAATACAAGCATTTAACACCGACGACGTTTGAGCAACTGTTGTCACTTATCTTCGAGAATCTACACCGGACGAGAGCAGCATCGAACATCAACGGAAAGAAGAAACAAACACACATACACACATATATATATATATATATATATATATATATATATATATATATATATATATATATATATATATATATATATATATGTAATGGCTGTATAAATCCTGAGGCGAGCTTTCCCGTGCTTGAAGAAGACATCAGGTTTGATTCTCTTAAGTAAACCGTCAACCTATTATCCTTTTTTACTTTTTACTTTAAATTTTTTTTAAGGTATACCTTTTGCTGTTCACTTATTTTTACTATTTACCTTTTACTTATTTTTTACTTTTTCCATTTTACATTTTACTTCTTTTCTTTTACTTTTGACTTGTTACATTTTACTTTTAAATTTTTACCGTTTAATTTTTACTTTTTACATTTTACTTTGCACATTTTATATTTTACGTTTACCTTATACTTTTTATTTTTTACTTTCACTTATTAATTTTTAAATTTCACTTTTTACTCTTCTCGAGGAAATATATTATTTAGGTACCTTTTTCCGACAGGTAGCTGCAGGAGTCACGTCCGCCTGTGGCGTTCTACGAGCGATAATTGCGTCATCGAGACCTCATTACGCGCCTCGATACTAATATGCCTAGCTTGTAGTTTCGCTGGGGAAAATATCCTCTTTATTCGGCCGTGTGTGAGTGTGTGTGTGTGTGTGTGTGTGTTCTCGCGCACACGCGTTGAAGGCTGCGTATGAGATTTTAGATGGATAAAACATTTTGATATATTTTTCCATATTTTAAGCCTGTACTCTCTCTCTCTCTCTCTCTCTCTCTCTCTCTCTCTCTCTATCATAATATATATATATATATATATGTGTGTGTGTGTGTGTGTGTGTGTGTGTGTGTGTGTGCAAAACTGGTAAAAAAAAATGTTCTGTAAAAACAGAATTCCATCTAATAAAAGGAGGCCATATAAAAGCAAAAATAAGAAAGTACTTTCTTTATTCTGACGTTTTTATATGCTCCTATTATTATGTGCATATATATATATATACATACACACTTGTGGTTATGAATATATTTTCTACAAAAGAGATAACGTAAAATATATATATATATATATATATATATATATATATATATATATATATGTATGTATGTATGTAGTATGTATGTATGTATGTATACGTTATCTCTTTTGTAAGAAATATGGTTCACCACCACAAGTATTTTAGCACACTGGATGTACATCTGCGCGAATTGTCATTATAATAACTAAGCCCTGCTTCACCTGAGTTTCTTTCAAAATGATCTCTTAAGAAATTAATGACATATATTTCCCTCAACAAAACATCAGCATGTTTGTTTCCTTACCGATAAGTGTGTAAACATACTTAATTGATCTGTTGGATGAAACCGATACACAATTTAACTAACAATGTCGAAGGAATGAGATTCATTTATTACCCTCTACAAAACATAATCATAAATATTTCCACATTTAGACTGTAAGTATGTAAACATACTCTTTGCTAGAGGAACCAGTACGCAGGTACACCATTCACTAATGTCAAAGAAACGAATTGCATATATTTCCTTCCACAAAAGATAATTATACGTCTTTCTATTCTATTCAAAGCACTTATTTGCACACACACAAGTATGCAGACGTACTTATAGACATAATGTCAAAGAAACGAAATTAATTTATTTCCCCACAAAACGGAATCATACTTACTAGATTTCATATATTTCCCTGCCCTAAAAAGAAAAAAATTTTTTTTTGTTTACATATTTAGAATTATGTAAACATACTTATTTACATCCCTGGAGGAAACCAAACACAGAGGTACCCCCATCAGGTCCTGCAGAGCGGCTCAATTCGACCGGGCAACACTTTCCCATTTTTCCCGAAATTGCTCAGCGTTGGGAAACACCGAAACACGAAATAGCTGCTTGCATCGCGCCCGTTTTAATCCTGTAATCAGCTTTGGCCCGGTTTTGCTTCGAAATGCTCTCCTCTTTTGGGGCAGGGGGGAAGGGGGAGGGAATGAGGAAGGGGGACTCCATGGACACCTTGAATTCTGCTCTGTTCTATTCTATTCTTCTTCTGAATTCACAAAGTAAGAGCAACTGGATCTCTTCAAAGAGAGAGTATTAATCTTTGGGTGTTTATTGTCAGTCCAATGTATCCAGGTCTCTCTCTCTCTCTCTCTCTCTCTCTCTCTCTCTCTCTCTCTCTCTCTCTCTTAGTTTAGTTTGTACATCCACACATGCCCTATTGATAAGATACAGGTGAATTCGATATTAAATAATTGTTTCTTAATGAAAGGAATAAGAATGTTTTAAGATAAGTAATAAATAGATAAACAGTTAGGGAAGATAGGTAATAAATAGATAAACAATTAAGGTACAATTGAAACTCGCACACACACACACACACACGCGCGCGCGCGCGCGCGCGCGCAATTCCCATTGTTTGTCGCTCGGCGCCTTGGCTGCCCCCGACCGGAGAACAAATGTAAACAAACGCTGATTCATCTTCTTCTTCTTAAGCAGATTTTGGGACGTTAGCAACTTTCATCGGAGCCCCGAGACTTTATATAAGATGGAGGGCAAACACTGGGGAGATACGAGCTTAATTAAAGTGTGTGCGCGTATGTGTGTTTGTGTTCGCTAAACAAACGGCAGAAGTAATTCGTTGCTCTGATTTGATCTCTTTCGTAGTTGAGATACGAGTCTAATTTAAATTTACGTTCGCTATCTGATGTGAAATTTTAATTTTAATTTTATTAAGCTTGCTTACGACTTATGTTCACTAACAGGTCCCTCCCCCCCTTTTTTTTGGTAATTTAAATCTACGTTTGGCGGATACGCGCTTAGATTAAAGCTTATGTTCTTAAATTACGAAGGATTTTATTATTTTTAATAATCCGTCCCGAGAGAATACGAGCGTAAAGTGTATGTTTCACCTGGCGAGGCTATTTTATTTTTATTTACCATTTATTAAAGGTTATAAAATTGGCTATAGATTATAATTAATTAATTCAAATTCGTAGTGAGATACAAGCCTAATTCACTACAATATAATTTCGTCTCAGATTTTATGTTTAGGGAATACGAGCGTAAAGCAAATCTAAGCCGACTTTTTGGTTAGATATTTTTTTCCCTAAATGTGTCGTCGAGGAGGCGGGGGGGGGGGGGGGGGAGGGGGATACTAGCCTATTAGAATGTATGGTTGCCATTAGGTGAGGTCTCGTCGCTCTGAATATTTGTTTGAGGGGACACGAGCTTAAATTATGTGCTTGTGTTTGTGTATGCATTTATGTGTGTGCGTATGTATGTTTGTGTGTGCGTGTATGTCATTGCCATAAGTAGAAGGAAAGTGATCGTGAATTTATTATATTTACTGAGAAAAAAGCCTTCAGTATTAGGCTGCACAATATGTCTCATTAGATTTGACCTCTGTAAATACTGATACAGGGAAATTGACGACTTTGTATTGATTGAAATAAAGATCTACATGAGGATCTCTTTAAGTTGTGTCGTTAGATGTGGCATCTATATAAATAATAATTAAGTCGGTTGTAACATTGCAGATGAATTGAAGCGGGTAAAAATAGGACTGAGTCTAAAGCTTTTCAAAAGACACTCAGCCAATAGCCCTCGGCTGAATACATGTTTGTTCCGATACGTCGTGGAGAGCCGATTATAAACTGGGCTTACACAGACGTTGGAGTTACTGAGTCCTCGATGCTTAAAAAAAATAAAAATTAAATCCAACTACAGTTTACCGAATTCCGCCAAAGGTCTCAGCAAAAAGACAGAACTTACGTGGACTTCTTGACTCGTCAATGGATGGGCTGACAGACGGACAGACAGACCAATAAAACAGACCTCTGTCCCCCTCGCTGGTTATTGAGCGCCATCACGCTGTCTCTGAAAGCAAAGGCTATCGAGGTTCTAAGTTCTTTCCTGGCTAATGGGCTGTTCTGCCTATTCAGTAATGCTAGTTCTCTCTCTCTCTCTCTCTCTCTCTCTCTCTCTCTCTCTCTCTCTCAGACAAAGAAAGTGACTTTGTTACTCGGCCATGGAAATAGAAGATCATTCACACCCACGTAGGCCTAGCATTAATCTCTCTCACCTGAGCTTTGACAGTGTAAATATCTCTCTCTCTCT
>NC_087219.1:4739648-4752148 GCF_015104395.2 Macrobrachium nipponense | reverse complement strand
TGTGACGACGTTGACATCCCTTGCCCCTAACTGTACGGAGATTTTGTCATAGCCCTTTTAGAAAGAAGCTAATGTAACTGTATAGAAGTTAGCGTCTTCACCTAACGTAACCTAACTGTATGGAAGTTCATGTATCGGGATGTTTTCTCTTACCCGCCTTGAAAGATCCTAACTTAACCGCTTGGAAGTTGATGTATCCTGACCTAACTTAACTGTACTTAAGTTGACTAATTGTGAGGTTTTGTCTTAGCTTCTTAGAGAGATCCCATACTAACCTAACTGTATGGACGGTGATGCATCCTAAACTAACCCAACCTAACCTAACCCTACAGAAGTTAAGTATGACCTAACCCTACAATACGGAAGTTGTCGAATTATTGCAACGGATAGTGAATTTAAAAATGGCTAATCCACTTTCCACATAGAGGGTTTCACGTCATCATATCCTCTATGGTTGGGGGATCGGCAAATTGAACAATAGGATTAGCTGGACGCCGATCTAATTACCTGCCCTCATCAGTATCCACTGCAGGCGGATGTTTATGAAGCTCAGTCTAGGTGGTAATCACTCTGTAATGACACCGTAATGACATGCAGTCGTTCGTTGCTTTCTGTCTGATTATTATTGGAATTTCTACTTTGTTTTTGGTGGTTGGTTTGTTTTGGTCCATATCACTATTCAGAATGAAATAAATAATGATACAAAACTCTTTTTGTTGTTAATGTCACCGTCATCATCTATCTATCTATCTATCTATATAATATATATTGTATATATGTGTATATGTATATATATATATATATATATACATATATATATACATATATATATATATATATATATTTATATATATATATGATATATATATATATATATATATATAGTTATAGAGCATATATATGCATATATGTATATGCTTAAAAATCACAGTAGATGCACGTAACTTCATACAAATAAGCGAAATTCACCAAAGGAAAATGATAGTCAGAAATCCAAGCGCTTTCGTCTTTACTTGGAGTTAATGAGGTTACAATTGGAGAGAAAGGTCTCAGGTACACAAGAAGATCAAGAATACCAGATGGTTAATTGTCAAAAGGGTAAAAATTAAAAGAGATAATCCAGGATTATCCGGATATCACACGGTCACAAACCTAAACAGATTGACTCCCTAACCGAAATTACAAAGTTTCTTTACAGTCCAAAACATGTAAAAACTGAATATATTAATTTTGTTGCTTATATTTATCGACAACTTTTTTATTATGAAAGCATCAAGTTTAAATAAACCAAGACTTAAATTTAGAACATTTCTATTATTTGACTTGATGAAACAAGATTCAATGATATTCCTTTTAACTGTGTCATTACATGGGATTAAGGCTCTTGGTTGACTCCAGTTAATAGGATGGTCTAAATCTCTCATATGTACGAATAATGCATTCGATATTTGCCCAGTTCTCACAGAATACTGATGCTGTTTGAGACGTTGTGAAAGGGATTTACCGGTTTGTCCGTAATAGACCTGATCACACTTTTTGCAAGGAATTTCATATATGCAGCCTGGAAGATCTTTAGAATTTTTTATTATTAAACTCTTGACATTAATATTACTGAAAACAACATTTATGTTAAAAAGCTTTAAAATTCTAGGAATATCTAAAAACCCCTTGGTTTCATCATAGGTAATTTTAGAATGTTATTCTTACTAAATTCCAGTTTGTCATTAGTTGAATAAAATGTTTTTTCTAGCCCTTTTTCATGCACTCTACAAAGTCCTTGGGTATTTAAGTTTCAATGCAATATCATAAATAGTTTTAATTTCAGCGTCAATAAACTGCGGGCTACAGACACGTAAAGCCCTTAGAAACATCCCAGAAAAAATAGAGAATTTAACATTTTGATGGTGATTGGAGTAGTAATGAACAAAAGAGGCAATGTTAGTTGATTTTCGAAAGACTGAAAAGGTGAAATTTCTATCATTTCTATGGACAGTTACATCAAGAAAATTCAAATTACAATTTCTTTCTTCCTCTACGGTAGATTTTATAGAAGGGACTAAATTATTGAGATTATTAAGGAATTCCTGGAGATTTTCGTGAACTGGCCAAATACAGAAGATATCATCCACATATGTAAACCAAATAACTTTTTAAGGCAAAATTCTTGGTAAGAGTTTTGTCTCAAAAAATTCCATGTAAATATTGCTAAGGACAGGAGATAAGGGATTACCCATAGCCATGCCAAACTTTCGTACAAAAATTCCCCATTAAAACAAAATTTACTATCTTTGATACATAACCCTATGAGACTAATGAGGTTTGCCACAGGCTATGGCATATATATGTATACACACACACACACACACACACACACTATATATATATATATATATATATATAATATATATATATATAACATATATACATGTATATGCCGAATATATATATATATATTTATAGGCACATATGTATATATATATATATATATAGGATATATTTAATATATGTGTGTGTGTGTGTGTGTGTATGTGTGGTGTGTGTATGTATGTGTGTTTCTGTGTGTATGTATGATGTGTGATGCCAATGGCTGTTTACGGATAAACTCCCTTTAAAGGTCTTCAGTGACTTTTTACCCTCAAGTGCTAATCTCTAACATTGACCTACCGAAGTCCTTTAATAATGATAATAGTAATAATAACAATACATTTAAAGAAATAAAAAGACACGTATTCGAAAGCGCTGGATACAAAATGCCATTCATTTTCTCTCGTACAAATAAAACTCAAAACATTGGATACCAACTTTGAAGCGAGCTTTCAGACAGACTATTTAGACTCGCCTTGGAAACTGGTCGCTTTGGCACTCTCTCTCTCTCTCTCTCTCTCTCTCTCTCTCTCTCTCTCTCTCTCTCTCTCTCTCTCTGTCGTCTTGTATAAAAAAGTGACTATTTTTTTTTATTTTACAACGAGTAACTGATCTTTTTGATCTGATACTGACGAGTCTCTCTCTCTCTCTCTCTCTCTCTCTCTCTCTCTCTCTCTCTCTCCTCTCTCTCTCTCTCTCTCTCTTTTCATCCTTTAGACATCACAGACAGAGCATTCCAGCCGGTAAATTTTTTATTGTCCTCTCTGTTTTTTCCAAATCAGTCTTTTAGAGCTTCGGAACTTAGGTTTTTACCCCTTGCAGTTGGCGATAGATGGCGGTGAGGCGCTTCTCCGCGTTTCGAGTGTGACTTTGCTGGCTTTATATTGTTTTCTTTCTTTCCACGGGGTGACAATTCAGCGGTTTCAGATTTTGTGTTGTTTCGTTATTTATTTGTTTTATAATGATGATTTTTATATTGATGTTAATACAACAACAACAACAAAAACAACAACAATAACAGCAATAATAATAATAATAGTAATTAATAAAAACAACAATAATAATAAAGTTACTTATTTTCTTTCATATATATATAGTATATATATATATATATATATATATATATATATATGTATAAATTCAAGAATTAAAAATTCTGTTGTTGTTTATATGTTATGTATATGTATGTATATATATTCATATATATACACATACACATATATATAATTATGTATATATATATATGTATGTATGTATGTATCATATATAATATGTATGTATGTATTGTGTGTGCGCTCGAACGTGCGCCATTGCATACATGTAAGTGTTTGTTGAATTTGATTACAACCTCGTATTGAAACTCGGCACTTTTATGGCATCTAATTATTGCCTGCAAGTTGAATAAAAGTGAAAATAAAAACGATATATTTTTTAAACCTTGCATTTGTAATGACAGAGCGCCGTTATAATCCCAGTCCAAAAATGCACTTAAAGCTGAAACTCTTAGCTTTTTGGGGCCAAGTTAATGTATTTCACTTACTAGATATCGACCTTACGTTCGGGGATATATAAGTTTACGTCCTGGGTTATATAATGCTAAGTGTATTTTTACGTCCTTTTTTTTATTATTTTTATTATAGTTTTTTATGTCGTTTGATTAGTGAGTATAATGGAATTCCCATTTTTAATGCTCACCACGTCTGTGAGAATTTGAGGAATATTCCCTTTATTATGCTTAATATGTATTTGGGAATTCGAGAAATATTCTTTAATTTTATGCTCAATACGTTCATGGGAATCTGAGGAATATTCCCCTTTTCATGCATAATAAATAGGTCCGCGGGAATCTGAGGAATATTCCCCTTTTCATGCCTAATACGTCCGTGGGAATCTGAGGAATATTACCCTTTTCATGCATAATAGGTCCGTGGGAATCTGAGAAATATTCCCTTTTTCATGCCTAATACGTCCGTGGGAATCTGAGGAATATTACCCTTTTCATGCATAATAGGTCCGTGGGAATCTGAGAAATATTCCCTTTTTCATGCCTAATACGTCCGTGGGAATCTGAGAAATATTCCCTTTTTCATGCCTAATACGTCCGTGGGAATCAGGAATATTCCCCTTTTCATGCCTAATACGTTCGTGGGAGTCTGAGAAACATTCCTCTTTCATGTTCAATACGTCCGTGGGAAGTTGAGGAATATCTCTTATTTTAAGCTCAAGACATCCTTGGGAATCTGAAGAATATTCCCTTTTTTTAGGTTCAATACGCTTGTGCGAATGTTAGGAATATTCCCATTTTTCATGTTCAATACGTCCTACTGAAATTTAGGAATATTCCCATTTTTCATGCTCAGTACGTCCTTGGAAATTTTAGGAATATTCCCATTTTTCATGCTCCGTAAGTCCAAGGGAAATTTAGAAATATTCCCCTTTTTTATGCTCAGTACGTCCTTGGGAATTTTAGGAACATTCCCATTTTTCATGCTCATTTAGTCTAAGGGAAATTTAGGAATATTCCCATTTTTCATTTTCAATACGTCCTTGGGAATTTAAGGAATATTACCATTTTTCATGCTCAGTACGTCCGTGGGAATTCAAGGAATATTTCCTTTTTGGTGCTCGTTACGTCCGTGGGAATCTGAGGTATATTCGCATTGTTAATGTTCATATGTCCGTGGAAATTTGAAGAGTATTGAACAGCTCTTAATGGTTATCTTGCAATGTGAACCTTGTCATGTACCTGTGAACAAGGGTTTGGGTCTAAAAAATGCCGAAAAGGCTTAACATTTTTAAAAATGGCCTACAATTCTTAAAAGGCTGAAAGTGGCCGTTAAAAGCTTTATATTGAGGCCGACGGGGTTGGTAACCAAGGCGAGATGAAGCGCCTCCTTTAAGAAAGAAGTTTAGCTAAAGAAAGATAAGATTGTGAAGGGTTCTATTTTAGACTAATTGTCAGTTTTCTTGATATATCTGTCTTTTCTTTGTGGTTCTGTGCCGTGCATTATTATTATTATTATTATTATTTATTTTATTATTTTTTATTATTATTTTATTATATTAACCGTATCCTCTCCCTGTCTAACTCTTGTAATTCTGTTTAGACTTCTTCATCAATAGTCTCTCTCTCTCTCTCTCTCTCTCTCTCTCTCTCTCTCTCTCTCTCTCTAGACATAAAACTGCCATTTTAATCTCTTCCCTTCACGCCCAATGCGTTTTCAATCTCCCTGCTCGAGCAGTGCACAGGAGAGCCCTTCTCATTAATTATTTTTGTGGGACAGAACGAGGCCCAATTTGCCCGTATCGATTGCATTTGGAAATGAATTTGGAAATGAACATCGCTCTTTGAAGAAGCCGCTGAAGTGACGTAACTCGCTTCGTAGAGTGGGAAGGGTCTGTGAGTTGGGGTAAGCAGAGTATGGGAGAGAGCGCCGGAGCCTATTCATAGGCGTTGTTCTATGCTAGGTGGGATGGTCAGAACTGTTGGGTTGGACGTTTTTGTTGCAGAGGAAGAGTGGTAACTGTAATGGCATCTGTAGAAAAGATATTGTTTTTTAGAAGTGTAAATAAACTCACTTTTCAAGTACTTACTGGTTATTGTAGATGCTAGTTGTATGGTTCAGGAACACGGAGGAAGGAAAGAAACGCTGAGCTCTTATCACGAGGGTAACAGGCATCAAAGTATCATCGGGTCTTGCCTATTTCGTGTCTCCCAGCTGAGATCATCATTCCTCTCCTCCTTTCGTGTATTGAGATGATTTGACCCCAGTTTCCGAACAAGCGTGGGTTCGAATCCTAAACGGGAGGGAGAATTTCTTCGTTCGTTTCCTCAGGAACCTGTATATTGAGACATTAGGAAAGAATGAAATTAATAGAATATCTATAAATAGAATATGTGAATAAAGCATGGAATTGAAGCTGAAAGGAAACCGGGTCCGGACGTTCCATTCAGGAGAATAAAATAGAAGAAAATTGGCCTCGCATTCATTTTGGTCAGTGATTCAATGCATTAAAAAATCTCGTACATCTTTCATAAGAAAACGCTATGGGAAGATAAATGGCGTCTCAGTCATCTAGGCCGGTGGTTAGTCAATTTGTATCAAGTCAGCGTAGATGTGTTTAAGAATAAGCTCGACAAATATCTAAGCTGCATCCCAGACCATCCAAGATTGGAAGATGCAAAATATACCGGAAGATGTACTTGCAACTCTCTGGTAGACATTAGAGGTGCCTCACACTGAGGGACCTGGGGCAACCCGAACGAGCTGTATGGTCGGTAAGGTAAGGTAAGGCTCAGTGATTACATGTTGCGCATTTAATGTACATTCTTACTTTGTCATCAGCCGATAAAAATAGGCGTCTCACGCTCTTAGGTCAACGGTTTCAAGGCCTTTCAGTTGCTCTTTACGTAATCGAAGAGGATGAGGATTTTCTCTCTCTCTCTCTCTCTCTCTCTCTCTCTCTCTCTCCTCTCTCTCATTATAATGTACCATCACGATGTGTCAGTAGGTCGTGCATCTTGTGTCTTTGTTATATCTAAAGCTGATGATTAGGATGAATAGAGTCCTTGGGACGTTGCTCTCTCTCTCTCTCTCTCTCTCTCTCTCTCTCTCTCTCTCTCTCTCTCTCCTTTTTCCACATGCTTTGTTACTCGGGGTTTTTCAAGGTTCCTTTCCCCCTCTTTTTGATTGTGGTGGGTAAAGTTTCCCTATTTTCTCGCTCCACATGAATAGGGTTCATCTTCTGAATAATAATAATAATAATAATAATAATAATAATAATAATAATAATAATAATAATAATAATAATAATGATTCCGCTTCTTCGTTCCCCGAGGTATCCCCTCCCCGTCATAGAAAATGGGCGCAAGGTTGCCAATCATTTTTATCGTGGCCCCTTAAAAAGAATTCTCTAATCATGTCTTTTTCGACAGAAAAAGTCAGGTCGAAGGGTTTTACCCTGATTACTTTGGAGGTGGGGGGGAGAGGGTGCCAGGAAATGGAGGATATATGTTAATTTGTTAATTGGTCATTACGCCGTCCTCGAACGATCATTATCGCCCAATTTGGCTAATTACGGGGCATTCGTTATTCCGCCCAGTCGAGGATTATTTTTGTATTTTTAAAGATCAGGATTTATGTCCAGATTATTTCATTAGGGGATGCATTTCAGCTGGCGACGCCGGAACCGGTTCTGGTGGGAGTCTCGTTCACCGTTGGTGGAACAACTACTTCATGGTGGCTGAAGGGGTTGTTTGTATAATAATTATCTATATATATATATATATATTATAAATATATACGCACTATATATATATATTGTAATTATATAATAGTTGATATGTATGTAGATAGATAAAAATTTATCCATGTAGACATGTATATATACGAGTATATATGAGTATGTATATATAAATACACACACACACTACACACATACACACACACACACACACACACACACATTTGCAAGCAGTTTTAACTGGAATCAATCAATAGTGACAATTCTACGATTATTTCCAATTTTTGAAAACTGGTTTGTAACAAAATACTTTCCTCTCGTTGTGTCAGTAGCCCTGGAACAAGATTTGTCGAAAGTTTTGTCAATTATGTTTGAGCAAACTACGGTAAAAATTATATGTGATTTTTGATGAGTCAACTGGATTAACGTATATGAAAACGAATTCCCATGATTGATAGTGATATAAGTTTGTTACGTAGAATGTGTGTGGTTCATTTTATTATTATTATTGTAGCCTTTCTCGTTATTGAGTGTCGTTCTTAAAGATGTTTTTTTATTCTAGTTATAGCAAATCTTTTAATAAGGTTAGTAGCCCTCGTGTTAGCGTGAATTCTTAAAACACACACACACACACACACACACACACACACACACACACACACACACACACACACACACAGAGAGAGAGAGAGAGAGAGAGACGAGATGAGAGAGAGAGAGAGAGAGAGAGAGAGAGAGAAAACCACTGATTCCAATTCTAGTGGGTTTTATGAGAGGACTTTCTAGAAAATAGCGAAATATATTAGTTTATATACTAAATTCATTTATTGATATTGTTGATATACCTCTATTCCTTATTTATTATTTATTTCTCACCAAGTTTTCACATCACAAGCATCATCATTTCAGGCAAGGAAAACATTTCAAGATTAACAGTAAACAAGAGAGTCATAGCCACAGTTAGTGTCAAATGCCAATATTGTTTGGACTTCAGTATATTTACAAAAGCTAACAGTGAAGAGCGAACAGACCCACATTCATGAAGGTGGTGTCTATCATTTTTCCTTAAACGAACGCCCACACTCGAACGCACATAAGCAAATAAGAAGTCCATCATATATTAAAAAGATCCGGTTTGGGCAACAGAGTGAATCAGGAATTTTATCTCGGAGGTAGTGAAATGTGGTGGGAGGATTCCGTAGAGATTTGCAGTGTGTGTTTTCGTGCCTGCGTGTATGTGTGCATGGTTTATGGACTTGGGGAAAATACACACACACACACACATACACACCTACTAAGAGAGAGAGAGAGAGAAGAGAGAGAGAGAGAGAGAGAGAGAGAGAGAGAGAGGGGAACAAACCCATCAAAATCGAGCCGAAATCAGAAGGGGACCCGGTAGGTAGGTAGGTCGGAAGGAAGGAAGGGCGCTCACGAGAAGGAGGCGCCATTCTCGCGTTGGCGTATTACGTAAACATCAGTGTTAATGTATTCACCTCTGCACACTTCCAACCGCTATGCGGCCCTTCGGAGCTTCTTTAATGACGCCCACGTGCCGGGGAAACGGCCTCCTTGGGCGCGGGGGTCGGAGGGGCGCTTTTTCCTCGGAGAGGTCTCCTCCGGAGGTCAGATTGCGACGGGGAAAGGGAAGGGAAGGGAGGGGGTTCAGGGGGCCAAAGAATGATGGCACTCAAGCGTCAAGGCCAGAGGGGTCGTTATTCCCTGGCGGGATTGGCGAGTGGTCCTAGATATGTAAATAGGAGAGAGAGAGAGAGAGAGAGCTTCCACCACGCTGACTGTCCTTAATACTTAACACACTTTAGCACTTCTAACACTTGCAGGAGAATTCGAGTCTCTCTCTCTCTCTCTCTCTCTCTCTCTCTCTCTCTCTCTCTCTCTCTCTCTCTCTCTACAAGAAATGGGAGAACCATCTATTGGAAAGGTTTACCTTTTTATAGTGAATATAAGTGACAATAAATATGTGCATAAGCGATGTGTGTGTCTGTTTGTGTGTCATAAATCAAAGCATTCGAGATTTAAATAAAAAAAAGGCCTTACTTGTAGGGCGAACAGTAAATAAAAACTTAAAGCCACACCGTTTAATTTTAGAAGTATTTTTGTATTTGAGAGAGAGAGAGAGAGAGAGAGAGAGAGAGAGAGAGAGGAGAGAGAGATGAGGGGGGAGGGGGGGGGGGGATGGGGGGTTAAGGGGGGGGGGCGGAGGGTAATGGGAGGAGAGAAAATGTTCGACTTTCTGTCCTTTTTGACTCCACGGGTAATGGCACATATAGGCTTGAACTGTCATGCCTGTCTGGAAAGCAAGTGTTCTTTCAGACAGTTATGAATGTCTCTTACGTGAATATGAGAGAGAGACAGTTATGAGAGAATGTCTCTTGCCCCGATATGAGGGAGAGAGAGATAGTTATGAGAAAATGCCTCTGGTCTGAATATGAGATAGAGACAGTTATGAGAGAATGTCTCTTGCCTCAATATGAGAGAGAGAGAGAGAGAGAGAGAGAGATAGTTATGAGAATAGGTCTCTGGCCTGAATATGAGTTAGAGACAGTTATGAGAGAATGACTCTCGCCTGAATATGAGAGAGAGAGAGAGAGAGAGAGAGAGAGAGAGAGAGAGAGAGAGTTATGCAGTTGTGAGAGAATGTCTCTTACCTGAATATGAGAGAGGGAGACAGTTATGAGAGAATGTCTCTCGCCTGAATATGTGTGTGTGTGTGTGTGAGAGAGAGAGAGAGAGAGAGAGAGAGAGAGAGAGAGAGAGGGGTAAACGCAGTTTAGTTTAGTTAGTGGTATAAGCTGTGGTGAGAGTAAATGTATTAGATTTAAAAATAAATAATTGAGAGAGAGAGAGAGAGAGAGACTTCTGTTATTTTTATGATTACTGAAAAAAATTATCACGGAAAATATATTGTTTTATGTTTTAAGTTTTGAGTTAAGCGGGCTTTAATTTTTTTATGTATGAGCTGGGGAAATTATGAATTATCTCTGCATATTTTCGGAATTCATTGCTTTCCTCTGTGTTCCCGGAATCATTTAGCTGGCTTAAGAGGTGAGTATATGATAGCCATGGCCGTCTCTACATCTGGAGCGTTTAGAAAATCATTCTATACTTAATAACAAACAAGGAACTTTGGAATTCTCATCTTTCCTGTGTGTTCTCCGAGTCATTTAAGTCATCTTCGAGGTGGGAACGTTAGCATATTCAACAGCTTTTTCCATTTTTACATCTTTCACGTTGAAAAAAATTATGGTATTTTTAATATGAAGCTAAAATCTTCGGAATTCTCATACTTCCTGTGTTCCTTGAGTCATTTAACCAGTTTAAGAGTTGGGTATGTCAACGTACGAGACAGCCATGCCCATGTTTACATCTATAACGTTGAAAAAAAATTATTGCATGCGCATTAAGAAACTAAAAACCTTAGAATTCTCGTCTTTCCTGTGTGTTCCCTGAGTCATTTAACGGACTCAAGAAGTGGTTATTTCAACGTATAAGACAGCAGTTATGAAATAACCTTATGTTGAAGAAGAACCACAAAAAACTTGGATTCGCGTAAGAAATCCGTCACCGAACACGCACTTCCCTCCCCATAATTAGAGAAGCGAAGCCTTTGCGGATCTGATCGATGTAGGAAAGAAAAATTGCACCTTTTTTTATCTTTCTCAAGGTAATGGCAGGTTTGCATTACGATCCCGTGTTCAGTGTAATCAGGCGATGAAGCCCAGCTAGGTGTCACGAAGGGCAAGTCTTCTTTATTTTGTAAGTCATGCGGGTGGCGGGTTTTCAGATTGGGTATTATATATATTGGGTATTTTATATATATATATATATATATATATATATAATATATATATATATATATATATATATATATATATAATGTGTGTGTGTGAGACGAAATCCCAATTTTATGTCAAGGTAATTGGCATGAATTGATAATTAAACACAGTTGATTAAATGTGATTCAACTTGACCTGACCTGACCTAATCCAACCTCTGACTGGGTAACAGTACAATCGTAGTATATTTGATTGATTTGAAAAAAAAATGTCACGTTTACCAAACCCATTGATATTTGTGCTATATTTACAAGTAAGCCTTGACATGACCTGATCTAACCTCATCTAATCTTGCGAATTTGATTATTCAACTAATATTGATCACAGTGAACTCGGTGGTGTTTGCTATTTTACTGCAGTTACTTTATATGTTGATGAATTCATATCTAAATATCAGGTACCTCTTGTTGAAAGCGCCCTTTTTGGTTCCAGTGGCCTTTTTAAGGCACATAAACTAGGATTCATATCACTCTGTGTCCAACTGGTTGTTCGCATTTGTAGTCATATCTGCACTTGTTTATTCTCTTTCAAATACTTCCTGTTTGTATGAAGGTAGCATTATTGATGTAATTGTTTGTTAGGAGAGAGACAACTGAAACCGTTCCCCTGTGTGTGTGTTGTCATGTCCGTCACGAGGAAATGAAATACTTGTCACAAGGGATTCTTTCAGCCGACTGTCAGTCTGTTGGACTGAATAGAAATGCCAGTTCAGAATAATAATGTAAGTCACAGTAAGGATACGTCCACACTCCAGGAAAACGTCATGAACATGTCGGAAACTTATCACATATATGTCACAAACATGTTGAATACAAGTCAGTGACACGTTGGAAATATCTTACATAACTATCAAACATGTTGAAAACAAGTCTGAAACACGTCAGACACTTGGCATACATGTCACTAACATGTTGAAAATGAGTCAGAGATACGTCGAAAACATATCACATACATATTACCAACATTTTGAAAAGAAGTCGCTGACAGGTCGAAAACTTAACACATAATTAACACAGACATGTTAACAACAAGTTAACG
>NC_087219.1:4704648-4737148 GCF_015104395.2 Macrobrachium nipponense | reverse complement strand
GAGAGAGAGAGAGAGAGAGAGAGAGAGAGAGAGAGAGAGAGAGAGACCCAATTCTCCCGAAAGTTTTTTTGATTTCATAACGGCTAGAAAGCGGCCCATTCAATAAAACTCGGCCGTGTTATTGCTCGGTGGCACAAGCGTTGTCTGTTGTCCTGACCAGAATTTGGACAGGCCAATAGAACTCGCTTTCCGGGACCAATTGATCCGTAATTGATCAACATTCCGAAATGACGTTGTTAATTGGATATCTATACAGTATGGTGGACGCTGTCACCTCGTTTTCTATTCGTCCAGGCTACGAATAGAAGCGGGAGGGGGAACTACTCCAAATTTCGTAGATGTGACAGAGGGACATATTGCCTGTAGCTCTGATAAACATTTGATTACTCTCAATTTTATTGTTATAAAAATATACCCCTTTCTTTCATGTTACCCTTTCTTTGATGTGATCAAGGTATATGAATGTAACCCTTTCTTTCGTTTTTCATTTCAGGTGAGTATCTGGAGTGCAGGCGTCAAAACAATGCCGGGTCAAAGGCGAAGGTCAGGAGAGGAGAGGTCAGTCTTTGTTTCAAACGACGGGCGGATTGGGTATTGGAGGGCAAAGGTCACTACTGAAGAGAGAACAGTGTTTCTTTAATTGTTAATAATAATAATAATAATAATAATAATAATAATAATAATAATAATAATAATAATAATAATAATAATAATAATTATGATAATAATACAATAATTACTAATACCACAATTTGCAAATTTGCAACGTTTTATTTAATAACACACTATGCTTTACAGCGGTCGTGTTCAGTCGGTGGGAAGGCGTAACGAAAAGCAGTCCGGGAGAGTATTTCGGAATTAATTTTTATGGCGTTGGATGTTTCCAATACTGGGTCGAGGAAGGAATGCACGTTTCAGGATTTTATTTCATACGGAGAGAGAGAGAGAGAGAGAGAGAGAGAGAGAGAGAGGAGAGAGAGAGAGAGAGAGAGAGAGGCTATATGAGTGCATAATATATATATTAATATATATAATATATAATTATTATATATATATAATATATTATATATCTATATATATATATAATATATATATATATATATATATATATATATATATATATATATATATTATTATATAATAATAATGTATGATATATAAAACGAGCGCAGTAATCCGAGCCAGATTGACAAGGATTCCCATTAACGTCTGACAGCCTGGTGGCGTTCATTAAACAGACGTCCAATCTGGTCAAATTTATCACTAAAGAAAAAAATACAAAGAGAAAAATATATATTTCATCGTTTGATGAAAAAAAAATTCTCATTTCACTCTCGGCGAATAAAAATGTTTGATTGTCACGATGCATTTACAAATTGCTTAATAATTACAAGCTGAAAAGTAGCGCTCATTAGCTGGGAGGGCTCTCTCTCTCTCTCTTCTCTCTCTCTCTCTCTCTCTCTCTCTCATCAACTGTTCTCCTTGCTTCATGCAAACACTTACCCATCCAAATCTCCACACCCCCTTCCCCCTACGGGGTAGGAAATGGGAGGGGGTGGAGCCCCCCATGAAAGTAATCACAGAATCGGCCAACTTTTGACATCAATTGAAAAGTAATCCCCCGGGCTAAGGCCTATTACACAGGAAGCCACTTAAATAGGACCTCTCCGAACTTTAAGACCGAATCCCCCCCCCCCCCCCACCTGTCTGGTCCTACCAACCCCCTTCTCTAAGGGGGCGGCTCACATACTCCCCCAAAATAGTAGGATGGGGGGCGGGGCGAGACAATAAATGGGACCCGTTGCTGGCTTTTGAGGGGTTAGATAGTATCTTGAATTTATTTCAGTTTATTCAATTTGCATTTGCTAAGGATGGACAGTTGCTAGTTTCTGAGGGTTTTGATCGTATTTTTATGAAGCTTCTAATTTTCTTGGGTCTGGGAGTTTTATGTATTTCTAGATTATCTTTTGCTAATTTTATGTTTCTTTATTTAGCTTTTTCTGTTAATCTGCTTTCACAATATAATAATAATAATTATAATGATAAATAATAATAATAATGATAATAATAATAATAATAATAATAATAAAATAATAAATAATAATAATAAAAAATAATAATAATAAATAATATAATAATAATAATAATAATAATAATAATGAATACAGACAGAATATCCTTAATATTTAAATATACATTAAGGAAGTGCTCAGAGCTCTGCTTAAAAGGGGATCCGCCATTTAAAAAGCAGAGGATCCCACCCCCCATAATATAGGACCAGGATCCCAAATCTGTGGCTCCATATTGAAAGAGGGACTTGGCTGTTGAGACCCAATTTCACCCGCAGGTAAAAATTGCGGTACAGTAATGGTATCCGATAATTGAATATAGAGTATTTTTCGAAAGTTAAAGGTTGCCTTTTATAAATGCAATAGCAGAAGGATCTGTTTGATATTTGAAAGAGAGAGAGAGAGAGAGAGAGAGAATTTCCGATTCATTTAACTTTTCATTAATTTTCTAAATACCAGTTAGTCTACCTCAATCCAGCGCGCGCGCACACATACTGGCGTGGTTGGTATGGTGTTGGCGTCCCACCTCGGTGGTCGCGAGTTCTATTCTCGGGCATTCCATTGAGGTGTGAGAGATGTGTACTTATTCTCTTACTCCTTATGGACATAATTGCATTTTGTTTAATATTAATAACAAATAATTATGAGATGAAGAAAGAAAATAAATTGATACATTCATTCAAATTACCTTCTCATTTCGTGACTCAAAATATATGATTGTGAATCACTCAGTCATTATTATTATTATTATTATTATTATTATTATTATTATTATTATTATTATTATTATTATTATTATATCAGTCATCCTATTTGACTGGGTGGTATTTATAGTGTGGGGAGTCCATCACTCTTACTATGTGCGCTGTTTCTAGTAGTACACTCTTCTGCATGAGCCCTGGAGCTACTTTGGCGTCTTAGTTTTCCAGGTTCCTTTTCAGGGATCTTGGGATCGTGCCTAGTGTTCCTAAGATTATGGGAATAATTTCCACTGGCATATCCCATATCCTTCTTATTTCTATTTTCAGGTCATGATACTTATCACATACTGTGGTGTCCCATGGAATTGCGACATCCGTGAGTGATATTTTCTTCTTGATTTTGTCAATCTGGTCTATTTACACGTATCACCCTATCTATTCTGATACCATACTCCCAGAGTATATTTGCCTGATCGTTTCCTATCATTCACTCAGGTTGGTGTTCGTACCACTTGTTACTGCAAACTAGCTGGTGTTTCTTGCACAAGCTCCAGTGGAGGGCTTTTGCCACAGAAACATGCCTCTTGTTGTACTGGTACTGTTGTGCTGGACATTCGCTTGCTATGTGGTTTATGGTGTTGTCTTTCATATTGCACTTCCTGCATATGGGTGAGGTGTTATTTCCATCTATCGTTCTTTGGATATAGCTGGTTCTTAGGGGCTGATCTTGTGCCGCTGTTTGCATTCCTTCTGTTTCTTGAGTTCTCCCCTCTGTAGCCATTGCCTTGTTTCATCGCTGGCCAGTTCTTTAGTGTGTCTCGTGTACTTTCCGTGCGTTGGTTTGCTGTACCATTCCTCTGTTCTGTTTTTCATTCTCTTGTCTCTGTATATTTCTGGGTCCTCGACTAGATTCATCAGTACTTCTTCCCATGCACTCTTGAGCCACTATTCTTCACTGGTTTTCAGATATCGCCCTAGTGCTCTGCTCTCGATGTTGATGCAGTCCTCTATACTTAGTAGCCCTCTCCCTCCTTCCTTTCGTGTTTTGTATAGTCTCTGTATTTGCTCTTGGGTGTAGTGCTTTGTTTATTGTCATGTGTTTCTAGTTGTGTGGTCTATGCTGCGGAGTTCAGCCTTCGTCAACTCCACCACTCCCACACTGTATCTGATTACTGGCACTGCCCATGTGTTTATGGCTTTCATCGTTTCCGGCGTTGAGTTTTGACTTGAGTATCGCCTTAAGTCTCTGCATATATTCTTTCCTGATCATGTCCTTCATCTGTTGGTGCTTTATATCCTCTCCTTCCATTATTCCCAGGTATTTGTATCCTGTGTCATCTATGTGTTTGATGCTATTCCCATCGCGGAGGTGTATCCCTTCAGTCCTTGTACTTTGCCTGTTTGTATGTTGGCCAAGGTACATTTTTCTATTCCAAACTCTATCCTGATGTTCGTAGCATGATCCTCAAGACCTCAATTTCATCAATCAATCTAATTATTATTATTATTATTATTATTATTATTGATTATATTATTATTATTCTTATTATTATTATTATTTATATTATTATTATTATTATTAGTTATTATTTATTTATAACAGAGCCGGCCCGTTATACCTGTAAGGGAGGTAACTATTCAGCTAATAACTAGTTCTCGTCACGGAGGTCTTTTTATTAAATTTTTGTTTGCCGTTAGAAATTAATTATATGACCCGAATTCTGTTTACATTAGCCTTGTTTGACCTGCGGGTGCTACGAGAGAGAGAGAGAGAGAGAGAGAGAGAGAGAGAGAGAGAGAGAGAGAGAGAGAGAGAGAATTACATCATTTTCCTTTGCAAACAAATGTAGTCACAACACGAGAGAGAGGGAGATGGAGAGAGAGAATTACATCATTTTCCCTTGAAATATATGTACAGTCACAACACGAGAGAGAGAGAGAGAAAAAAAAATTACATGATTTTCCCTTGCAAATAAATGTACAGTCACAACACGAGAGAGAGAGAGAGAGAGAGAGAGAGAGAGAGAGAGAGAGAGAGAGAGAGAGAGAGAGAATCCAGCTTTCCTCCCCGAGGTCGATCCCGTGCGGGAGGTTTGGGCGAAGATGAGAGGAGACTGGTACCGATATCATGTGCCCTCTGTAAATTTAATGAGCGAGTGAGTCATCTGGCAGGTACCTGAATGTGGTTGGGGCACATCTTTATTCTCCAAAATTGACAAATGATAGGTTAATATTATCTGGACAATCCCCATAAGGGGAAACTCTCTCTCTCTCTCTCTCTCTCTCTCTCTCTCTCTCTCTCTCTCTCTCTCTCTCTCTATATATATATATATATATATATATATATATATATATATATCCATATATATGCATTCTACAAATGTCCTCTAATATCTAATTCGCTCTACCTCGGACTTAATATATTTTCGTATATGTCAACCGAAGGGGAATTTTTGAGTTAATAATTTCGTCGGCTGACGGGCGCGAACCTGTGAACCAAGAAATCAGGACGTACATTGAAGCGCCGGAACAACGCAGTTATGAGGAGATAGCTGTGTGTTTACAGCGCTTCACTGTGTCTCCTGATTTCTTGGTTGGCGTCTGTGAACCGACGAAATTATTATCAACTAAAAAAATTCCCCTTCGGGTATATGAAAATATATTAATTCCGAGGTAGAGCGAATTAGATATTAGAGGACATTTGTAGCTTAATGCGTATATGTGAATCACGGTGATGTGATAAGACTTATATAGACATATATATTTATCATTGTTTGGGTATGCATATCACAAATATTAGGTCACAAATCTCGTTTGATATACAAAAAATCGTTTTTACAAATATATGTGAATATATGTGTGTGTAGGAGCTTTTACGTATACATACGTATATATATAATATATATGTATATATACATAAATTTGGTTCTTGCACATGTACGTGTTTGCGGGCGTGCATACACGGACATACCTACGAAATGATTTAGATAAAAAAGACAGGTTTGAGATCTGAGTGTCGTAGTTGTTTGCTCGTGTAAATAGAATATGAGATGACTCCCAGGGTCTGTAGAATGTTGGAACCTTCTGAAGTGTTTCGTAGGGGAAATATTTCTTTTTCTCTTTTTTTTATTTCGCATTTGAAAAGATTTATGAGAACCCCAGTTAATTAATTTTTCGGGATTACATATTTCATTTAATTAATACGTTAATGTTATGCTGGAGAATTGTATTATTGGTCGGTTTGATAATACTTTTGTGTTTTCTGGAGTTCTGGTTGTCGGGCTTGGAACGAAAGACATCCTGGAGGTGATCTTTACTTATGCAATTGATAAACGTGATGGGCTAGTGGGTCTCTCTCTCTCTCTCTCTCTCTCTCTCTCTCTCTCTCTCGTCTCAGCTCTCTCTCTCATCTCTCTCTCTCTCTCTCTCTCATCTCTCCTGCGATCTCTATCTCTCTCTCTCTCTCTCTCTCCTCATCTCTCCTCTCCCCTCCTCCTCCTTCTCCTCTTCTTCTTCTTCTTCTTCCTCTTCTTCTTTTTCTTCTTAACACACTCCAGAGGAAACTATCATGGCGGAGTTAATCCGGCAAATGGAGTAGTGTTTGCTTCGATCAGGAGACGATTTAATGGGTGGGGGAATTGTTTGCACGGAGGTGGATGGAGGGCGGGGCAAATGGGTGGGGGGGAAAGAAGGGGTAAGGTGGAAATGCAGGGTGGGGACTAAACAGGAGATTAATTTATTAGGGAATATTTGCTGGGAAGGGAAGGGATTAATGAAGAATAAGGAATATTTGCCGGGAAGGGAAGGGAAAGGATTAATTCAGGATAAGGAATATTTACTGGGAAGGGATTAATGAAGAATAAGGAATATTTGCTGGGAAGGGAAATTTTTTGCATGGGGGAAAAGAGATTAATGAAATATTATTTGCAGGGAAGGAAAGGGATTAATTGGAAATTTTTGCACGGAGGAGGAGAGGGATTAATTGGAAATATTGTTACGAAGGAGGAAAGAGGATTGATGAAGAAGTATTTGGTCGGATGAGGAGGAAAGGGTCTAATGAAAAAATCCCTGTCAGATTGAGGGAAGGGGTTGGCGACAGAATTGGGTGAGAGGGACGGAAAGGGGATTAATGACCAAATATTTGCACGAACGAGGAAGAGAGATTTATCATAAATGTTTGTAAGAAGGAAGGAAGGGGAATAATGAAGATGTCTGTTTGCAACACCGTGTAATATTTAGTACAAAGAACACACAGTCACACATACAGACACTCATATATATTATACGAAATTTAAAGGAAAAAAATGGAAACTAACACACACTCGCCGGCACTACGAGACATTTTTTTTAACAAAAAATTCAAAAAACGCGCCTGCGCGAAATTATATATTATTATTATTATTATTATTATTATGGTTTGTGTCTGTGTTTGTTTTCTTTATTGTTTACTTTGTTGTTTTGTTTGTTTATTTTCTAGTTAATTATTTAATGTACTTATATATTTGTTTATTTATTTATCAACGTTGCGGGATATTTTTCGTATTTTTATTACTTAGAGTGTGTGTCGGTTTGTTTGTTTGTTTGCGTTCGTAAATACTTACTCTGTTATTTTAATTGTTCATTTGTTTATTGATTAATTAGTTAGTTCATTAATTTATTTATTAATTAGTTAGTTTATTAATTAGTTGGTTTATTAATGTCGCAATGTGAGGAAAAATAAAATATAAAAATTTAGCATCTCTTGTTCGTAATTCCTTGAGATACTTTTCAACCAGAGAGAGAGAGAGAGAGAGAGAGAGAGAGAGAGAGAGAGAGAGAGAGAGAGAGAGAGAGAGAAATAAGCATTCCATTAGCTAATGACCTTAATATTAAATGCGGTGTTATTATAATCCCCTTTCGAAAGATTTCGCACCAATCCTGTAAATGGGGAGAAAAAGATATTACGTTTTTATAAAACCATATTTTGTACTTATTTTAAATTTGTTTTTATATTTTTTGTTGCTCTGAAATGAGAGCCTTTTTAAAAATAAAAATAGCGATACTAATTGGCATTATTTTCAAGAGTGGAGGTTATTTTTATTTTATTGTTTTTTGATATTTTTGTTTGTTTTGTTTCATAGTTGAGGCATCGATTGTTTGCGTCCACCTCCACCTCCACCTCCACCTCCACCTCCACCTCCACCTCCACCTCCACCTCCTCCTCCTCCTCCTCCTCCTCCTCCTCCTCCTCCTCCTCCTCCTCCTCCTCCTCCTCCTCCTCCTCCTCGCCTTCTTACTTAACCATAACATCAGAGTCGATACTTAAGAGTCTGTTATAAGTCTTGTTTTCTAGAGATGAACAACTCGAGAGTCAGTCAGTCTTTAAGCCTGCTTTTGCCTGACCTAATTTCAGTCTTTCGTATGGGGTTAATGCCATCAGTGATCCTCTCGCTGTGCACTGTAGGCATTAAAAAAATAGTGTTGACAGCGTTTCTTCGGCCTATGGATACATCAGAATTTTGTTGCCTTTTACTTGACCTCCATTCCCGCTTCCTCTCTTCAATCTTTGCTGTCCAACTCCTCTTAGCTATTACGGCCTAAGTTCTTTATTCTCTGCTATTCAGTTGCATACCAAGACCCTTGTGCTTCATCTCATTCATTTTCTTTGCCTCTTCTGGCTGTCCAACCACTCCAACTTCCTCTTGTCAGTCTCTCTAGCAGTGAGTGGCGGCTGAAGTTGCCCCGGGCTTTGGTTTTAACGCCTAAATTCAGTGACTTCAATCTGATCCTGATTGAAATAGAGTGTGACCATAGATTCTCGGTGCCTGCTTTCCCCTTCAGTCGTTTCAACCCGAGTGTGGAGCTTCAATTTTGTAATGGCACCAAATACCTACATATTTATCTCGTGCAACAGCCTAACTGATTGTGGTAGAAATCCGATGTGGGTTTCATGAACTGGTTACTGAATTAAGTGGTTCATGGTCAGTCGTATAAATTGAAAGCTATATTAATGAGCGTTTCTAACAGCCTCGTTAATGTTGAGGTCTTTTGACGATTTGCTGAGTGCTGATGATGCGAGCAGTCTATTTTCTTTTTAGTTTTCTGGAAATGAAAACTATTCAGGTGGCTTTGTCTGTCCGTCAGCACATTGCTGTCCGCCCTCAGATCTTATAAAATGCTGAGGCTAGAGGGCTGCAAATTGGTACGTTGATCATCCGCCCTCCAATCATCAAACTTGCCAAAGTGGATCCCTCCCTCTAGCCTCAGTAGTTTTTATATTATTTAAGGTTAAAGTTAGCCTTGAATCGCACATCTGACAGCATTTTCCGGAGGCGTGGGACGCTCCCTCACTCTACCGTATCTGGTGACCAGCTGAAAGCTACTGGTCATCAGCATTGCCAGCTTGACCACACTCAGTGTGGGTAAACCAAGGTGGTTATAAGTAAGGTGGTTGCATCTGGAGCGAAGGAAATTGACTATATTCTGTTTTTTCCCATCTGTCCACCCGCCTGTGGTGTTTGCGTATGGTAACACTGCGTCCCGGGCTTTAGATAGTTACGCTATGTGTAAGTTTTAGGTAAATAAAAGGATATCTTGGTGTACATTTGCAACTGAAAAGTGTTTTAATAATTTACTGTAGGGTAATTACATCGTTAATATTCGAAATAGGATACTATTATTGCTGAATGTAACTATCTAAAGCCCGGGACGCAGTGTTACCATATGCAAACACCACAGGCGGGTGGACAGATGGAAAAAAAACCGAGTATAGTCGACATCTCTTGCCTGCCTAGGCCACGCACCCTTTACACTAGGGCTGCACGTTAACGGAAGGCTTGTTGTAATTGTAATTTAATTGAAATGTAATTAGACATTTTTAAGGTAATTGTAATTTTTTATTTCTATTTAATATTAATTTTAGGACTGGTAATTATAATTGTAACTGTAATTGATATAAAGCATAATGATATTACTGCAAGCCTGACTGACGGAAATTCGTCTGCTAAACGGATGAAGACGTCCTACTACAGATATGACGTCACCTGCGGAAATATTTCTTGGTAAGCAATGAAAATTTACAGATTTCCTGATGTATTTCTTATTTACGTGGCACAAGACCATAATTCAGCCATGTTAAAAAATCAACATAATTAAAAAGACCGCCTTCCCGCTTTGACAACTGACATATGAGCGCATGGTATAAATGGGGAGTATCTTGTGACGTCACTCATAGCTAGCCAATCAGGATAAATAAGTTTTCAATTACGGCTTGTTTTTTTATTGATTTTTATTTTTTAATCATTGGCAGTATCAGTATCAGGAATCTAAAAAAATCTAAACTTAACTTTAAGCTTGGGAAGATATTTTGTTATAGCGAAACTTAAAAAACAAACTGGTAAAAATCATATTTTGGTTTGTTACCACAGCGCTCAATGGGGTTGACGCAACCTCTCTCTCTTGATACTTTGTGGTAAACGAACTAAACTTCAGTGTTGCCAATGCAATTGCATCCACATAATTTGCCTCCGTAATTGTCAAAGTTGACGATCAGCAGGAGATCGATATTCGATTTGAAAATACTAATTTTGACACATTTAAACTTTTATTTAAGGATTAAATTGTTTAAAATTACATTTTATACATAATTCATTTAATATAGCTTTTCCATTACCGAAGCTTAATTGCTAAAATTTAAAGCAAAGATTTAAAATATCTATTTTTTTTTGAAAGATGTAGTCGTAGTTAGTGTGGCCACAGAGAGATGCCAGATATCACTATTTGATCACGTTGTCAGACAAAACACCACAAAATGGCAACATTCCTTGTCATAGCAAGGTATCTAGAGCTGTAGCAACACACCAAAATATGATTTTTACCCGTTTATTTTGAAGATATTTTGTAAAAATATCTTCAAAATATCTTCGTAAGCTTGAATGAAAGCGTAGATTTTTTGTTGCACTCCTGATACTGATACTGAAAATGATTGGAAAATAATAAGAATAAAAAAAACGCGCTGTAAATGAAAACTTCCTCCTTGTCCTGATTGGCTAGCGGTGACGTCACTGGTGACGTCACTAAGCTCCGCCCCATTTATACCATGCTCGTCATCTGTCAGTTGTCTAAGCGGGAAGGTGGTCTTTTTAACTCTGTTAGCATTTTAACATAGCTTATGGTGTCTTAATGCAATCGCTATGTGCCACATAAATAAGAAAAGCATAAGGAAATTTGTAAGTTTTCATTGCTTTCCAAGAAAGATTTCCACAGGTGACATCATGTCCATAGTATGACGTCTTCGTCCGTTTAGCAGACAAATTTCCGTTAATCAGGCTTGTAGTAATTACATTTGGTTTACGTCAGTTATAATTACAATTGTAATTATCTGTCCTATTATCACATTACAATTGCAACTATAATTACAAGGATGGAAAAAATGCCAAATAAAATTATAATTATAGTTACTTTTAATAATTCAAAATTTTGATTACAGTTTTACATAGACATATTTCCTATTTGTTACGCAATTATATTTCACAGACCTATTCCCATGGAAAAATCAAACAAAATTGAGATTGTTGCAAAAGGGAACGTATGCGTGAGTTTGGTCTCCTTTTATAATAATTTTATGCAGCAATTGTAAGTTGTAACTTGTAAAAGCTTTAGTACAAATGCAAAAGAAACATATTTTTAAAATTTGAGACCTGTAGAAATTGCAATTAAAAATAAAGTTACTCTATTATTTGAAAAATTCAATCGCAATTACAATTACAATTGCCATTAAATAGAAATAAAGAATTGCAATTACTCCAAGCCTGCCGTCAGTGCACGGCACTGGTGTAAAGGGGGCGTGGCTTAGGCAGGCGAGCGCCAGGGCCGAGACGAGATGCCGACTAGTCAATTTCCTTCACCCCAGATGCACCACCTTTCTTATACCCACCTTGGGTCATAGCTGATGGTTTTTTGCAGCATTATACGTTATACAGAAAACTCGATTGTCCAGAAGCAACTTCGGCACATTTTTTTTTTTCTTTAAGGATCATCTGAAACTGGCCAGTAAAGCTTTTGAGTGAATCATTAAGATTAGTAGTCCAGAAAAGCAGCTGGTATCATGTTCTCTTCTTCATTTCTTCGTATAAATCTGAACGCGATGTCCTCCTGTTTGAAGCCATGCAACTGTTTCTATTTTTTACAACTAAAGCTTACAGGGTCATCCTGTAGCTCCAGAAGTCTCGAAAGATCTTGAGAAGTGGGATTTACCAATTCCAAAGCTCTATAAGACCTGAGGGTAATGGTATCCCAAAGTCTGAAAAGTCGACTCACAGAAAGTGAATATTTTCAGTTCACAAGTATCTATAACTCAAGAAAATTCGATAATTTAATTCGATAAATGTTTATGATTCACAGAAAATGGGATATTGTAGTTCCAGAAGTTTGTATGGATCAAAGAAAATCAGGTCCTGTAGTTCCAAAAACCTTTTGGTGGAAAGAAAATGAGATCTTTTAGTTCCAGAAATCTTATGGACCAAAGAAAATGTTATTTTATAGTTCCAAAAATCTTTTTGATTCAAAGAAAATGGAATCTTATATTTCCAAAAACGTTTTGGTGCAAAGGAAATGGGATGTTTTAATTCCCAAAGTCTTTAAGTATAACAAAAATTGGATCTTGTGGTTCCAAAAATCTTTTTAGTTCAAAGAAAATAGAATAATCATTCCAGAAGTTTTTACACTTGAAGAAAAAATCATGTTTCCAGCAGTTTCAGGAGTTTTTATTGATCAAGGAAAAGTTTTTACACTTCCAAAAAATAGAATGTAGCTTTTCCAGTCTTTGTGACTCGAAAGAAACAGAAAACAGTTGTATAAAGTGGTGAGTCATCTCGAGAATACGAGATCCTTTAGGTTTTGAAGTCTTTATGACTTGAAAATAATAGTAAAGTAATAGTGATATTCATGAGCATTGAAAAAAGTGTACTTTTGTTTCAAGAGTACTTATGAAGGGCACACTGCAGTCCCAAAATCAGTAAAACAAATAAAGGAAAGTACATTTTCTGAATGACATTGGATCCTGCCCTTCCTAAGATTTGGATTTAAGAAACCCAGCTGTGCAAGGATCGTGGAGAAAATGAACATCCTACGATCCCAATAGCCCTAAGAAAACAGCATCCTTATTTCCAATTGTCTTGACGATCTTGGAAGAGAAAACGGTATTCTCCATCCCCCCCCCCCCCCCAAAAAAAAAAAAAAAAAAAAAAATCTGGAAGAAAACGTAGGGAAAAAAGAAAGCTTAGCCAATCTCGTATGAGAGTGTTGACCCATGAATCCAACTTCCACGTAGGCGTAACTTTAACAGTTTTCGCCCCATTAAACTTTTATTTCCCCCTGTGAAGTCGTCTTTTTTTTTTTTTTGTGCTTTCTTCCTCCCTGGACGACACGAATCTTTTTCTCTAGCTTTGACTTTTTTTCTTTTACATTTTTTGCTTGTCTCTTGTTTATCCTACACTTTGGTTCCCTGCAGCAATTTCCGAGGAGTGCCTCAAGATGATGACTCTTCCGTCCATTTCAGTCATAGTTTTGGAGCCGCCGCTGTGGCCCTTCGGGAATCAAATGCGAGGACGCCTTTATTGGTTTGTCTGTGATACAGGTGGGCTTGTACCTTTGGCATTCTGTCTGTCACGTTTGACTTGACCTTTGTCATTCTCTGTTACGTTTGACCTTACTTTTGTCATTCTCTGTCACGTCTAACTTAACCTTTGTCATTATCTGTTACGTTTGACCTTACCTTTGTCACTCTGTTACGTTTGACCTTACTTTTGCCATTCTCTGTTACGTTTGACCTTACCTTTCTTGACTCTTTGACGTTTGGTTACTTATTTGTCATTCTCTATTACGTTTGACCTTACTTTTGTCATTCTCTGTTAAGTTTGACTTACCTTTGTTCATTCTGTCCACTTTTGGATTTACCTTTGTCATTCTCTGTTACGTTTGACCTTACCTTTGTCATTCTCTGTCACTTTTGACTTTACCTTTGTCATTCTCTGTCACTTTCGACTTTACCTTTGTCAATCTTTGTCAGTTTCGACTTTACCTTTGTCATTCTCTGTCACTTTTGACTTTTCCTTTGTCATTCTCTGTCACTTTTGACTTTTCCTTTGTCATTCTCTGTCACTTTTTGACTCTGTCATTTGCTTTACCTTTTGTGCATTCTCGTCATTTTGACTTTACCTTTGTCATTCTCTGTCACGTTTGACTTTACCGTTTCTCTTAAATCAGTCCTTCTTTGTAGGTGCTGTGTTCATAATTAGTTTCATGTTTTTGCTGTACAGTCATTATCTTAAAAATTGATATGGAGAGAGAGAGAGAGAGAGAGAGAGAGAGAGAGAGAGAGAGAGAGAGAGAGAGAGAGACGCAATCACAGCATAAGCAAAAGGGAAAGGGAATATTTATTTAAACCAGCTAACGATGACACGTTTTTTATTTATTTATTTGTTTATTTTTCGGAGGTAGCAAAAAAACAAGGCGTGAAAGCATTGTCAAGTAGAATAAGCCACTTGTAAAGAAAGGGGCTGGGAAGGGGATGCGTTTATGGGAATGTATTTTCGTGAATGCCTTCATGAGAATGTGTTTTTGAGAAGGCCTTTATGGAAATGCATTTATGGGAATGCATTTATGAGAATGGGCTTATTTGAAGTGCATTTATGAGACAGTATGTATGATAATGCATTTACGAGAATGCATGTATGGGGCTGCGTTTATATGAATGTGTAACGAGAATGCATTATGGGGAAAGCATTTATGTGAATACATGTATGAGAAAGCCTTTAAGTGAATGCGCTGAGAATGTACCTATGAGAATACATTAATGATAATGCATTTGTGAAAATACACTTAGGAGAATGTCCTATGCAATTTTGAGAATGTATTTTAGTGAATGAATTATGAGAATGCATTGAATTGAATTTAATTACAAGAATGCATTTATGAAATGACTCATGAGAATGCCTTATGCTATTATGAAAGTATTTAAGTTAGTGCATTATGAGTGTATTTAAGTGAATACATTCACGAGAATGCGTTTATGGGAATGCATCCTCCAAGGGAATCGACCTATCTTTTGGCAGTGCGGTCTCGCAAACCATCCATTCTCTTTCCCCTAATGTTTTCAAACTGTTTATTTATTTTTTTATTATTTTTCTTTACTTTAAGGGTGAAAATTCAGTTTCGTTTCTCTGGAATAAGAGCCTTGTTAGCAATGTCTGCATCGGGACCACTGGAGTTTGGACAAGGGTCGCCTAATATATTTTCAGGCAATTATTTTCGTTTTACTTTCATCTGGAATAAACTAAAAGAAAAAAAACATTGAACTTAAGCAAGGTTCTGTACAGTAGAATTGAGAGAGAGAGAGAGAGAGAGAGAGAGAGAGAGAGAGAGAGAGAGAGAGAGAGAGAGAGATATTAATGAATTCCTCGGGAACAAATAAAAACAAATTTGTTTACGCAAGATTCGCACTGTAGAACGAATCTCTCTCTCTCTCTCTCTCTCTCTCTCTCTCACTCTCTCTCTCTCTCTCTCTCTCTGTTGTACCTACTGTTTTACATATTTCTTCTTTAGAATGAAATACTGCACAATTGATCTCTGCTGTAGGAAATTAGCAGCTACACTACATTTTAATGTAACATATATATATATATATCATATATATAGATATATATATATATATATATATATATATATAATATAATATATATATATATATATATATATATATATATATATATATATATACTATATATACATATTAGAGATTTATCAGATGTCTGAAAATGGGATGAATGGGATGTGGATGCGGATATCAATCTTTTAAATTAGCTGATGCACATGCGGATATTTGATGACCATACCCATACAAATGCGGATACTTTGTAAATCTAGATAATTTAGGAGTATTTAATTGTTAAAGACGATTTTCCGCCAAATAATTGAAAATTATGTGTTACCACATAATATTTGATGCACTAATTGAAAGTAGAAAAACAAGTGATACTCATGTATGAGTGTGTATACTTTCATATGAACGTACAAAGAGTAGCAGCGATACACAAAGGTTTTAGTTTTCATAGCACAAGGTTATTTCATGCTCATTGCATGATGAGGGTAACAAAACTCAAAGCCATTCTTCACATCTTACAGAGAGAGAGAGAGAGAGAGAGAGAGAGAGAGAGAGAGAGTGTTAAAAAATGCAATACCCTGCCTTTATGATTACAACTGCTGTAAATGACATAAAATTATTTATACAAATATGCTTTAAAACAAATATGCTGTGGCAGAGCTACTTATAAAGTATATACTGTATGAACTATGTAATTGTGTATCATGTATCTTATATAGTAAAACGAAAAAGCCAAATTTAGCAAAAAACAAAATAAAAAAATCTTTTAGTTGCAATGTATGAGTATGAACTACTGAACACTGAACAGGGATGATATCCTCGTATCTGCATTCTCAAACTGCGGATGCTGTGCGGGTGTTGCTTGCAACGCTAATGAGGATGCGGATGTGGATGTGGATGTTGAGAATTGTCAGTGCATATGCGGATTTATGAAAAATGCGAATAATCCACAGATGTGGATGTAGATGTGGAATAACCAACATCATTCTATATATAATAAATATATGTATATGATTATAATATCTATGTATTATATACTTATATATATAGATATCATATATATATATATTTATATATATATATATATCTTAGTATATATGATATATCTGTGTGTGTATGCACTGAATGAAATATTCCCCTCTATGATATTCCGTTGCTCCTTGCAAAAGCAAAAGCACAAGCAGTTGCATAAATCCTCGGTCTAGGGTACCAAAGAGTGGCGGACCTGTTGCATAGGAGCACTGTAGTGCACTTGAGAGAGAGAGAGAGAGAGAGAGAGAGAGAGAGAGAGAGAGAGAGAGAGATTTTCATCTCAAGATTTTTACCTGCATGTAAAGGGGGTTTCTCTCAAAAACCAGAGAGAGAAACACACACGGTCTGTGGTTGTAGTTTATATGCTAACGAGGGTTGGTCTGGTGCGCTGAGGTTTCTACTATAATATATAGTATGTATATATATTATATGGGTATATATACACGCATATATATATATATATATATATATATATATATATATATATATATATGTGTGTGTGTGTGTGTGTGTGTGTGTGTGTGTGTGTGTGTGTGGACATGTTTGAGTTTGTATGTTTGTTTATTTTTCCGTCCCAGCGAGCTTGATTGCGGTTTTATATATCAAAGCAAGATGAAAGGCCACCTACGTTCCATGTTTAGCATATGCATTCATGTACGCATTCATACATAAATTCATAAATGCGCAGGAGCGTATTCCCTAGAGGATACAAATAGGAAAAAAATTCAGAGAGAGAGAGAGAGAGAGAGAGAGAGAGAGAGAGAGAGAGAGAGAGAGAATCTTTCTTCATCTCGACCATCTTCGTTCGACGCGCAGATAAAAGAGCCTTTACTCTTTAGGCGGCAAAACTTTTCGAGGGAGCGCCGTTGGAAATACCTTAATTCTTAAAACAAAAAGAGAAGAAGAAGAAGAAGAAGAAGAAGAAGAAGAAGAAGAAGAAGAAGAAGAAGAAGAAGAAAGAAAACGGTAAATTGAACTTCAAAAGAAGTTTATCGCCGGAGAAGTTTGCTTTCTGGAATGGGAGAGATGGAGAACGCACGTAGGTGCTTCTGATGTTTGAAGTTGATGTAAGGGAAAGTTAGAGGCAAAAAGAAAAGTTGAGGGTATTTATTATTGCGTTGTTTTATACAGAGGGCAACAACGAGAACCCTTAACGGATGCTGTTTTCATCTGGATGTTGCTCAAAAGAAACAATAACTTGTGCATCTGATAAGGAACTTTAATTCTCATATGGTTTATTTCCAGGGTCATCCAGCGTCCAAGTCTGGATCATCCAGTATGAACCTCCTATTCTGGTCGGAGCTTGTATTCAACGCCTCGACTTTCTTTATATCTATCCAATACCTCGACTTCCTCAATTCTGTTTATCCGACACCTTGCATTTATCTATTCTACACCTGGACTTCCTCTATTTCATCTAGCCAATATCTCGGAGTTCCTCTATATCTGTCCAACCCATAGAGCGTCAATCGCTGGAGTGGCGATCTCCCTGCCTAGCGTGTGCCCTGAGATTCCATATTGAAAGGTCTCGGTCTAAGCTCATAGTACTATACTTTATTGCTATTATTATTTCTACTATTGCTATTATTACTATTATATTGTTGTTGTTGCTGGTATTATTATTATTATTATTATTATTATTATTACTGGACCCTATTTCACGGAAAAAAATTACCTTGCAAAAACAGTTTGGTCTAAGCCCTCCAGCCATGGTGGGCAAGGCCTCCGCATCTGCTCTAGGATCTAAGTAATGTCTAACATAAAGGGTTCCTGTAAATTACAGGACTTTCTTAGCATACAGTCACTAAGCACGAACTAAACATCAATGTACAATCACTAAACGCTAACATTCACAAAACACTTAGTAATCATTAAACACGCTCTAACTATACACTCACACGCAATGACACTAAACACTCACTGAATACTCAACCATTACTAAGCACTCGTTTTACACTAAATGCTCATAAAAAACTCACTCACTAAATACTTACTATATCACCAGCACTCAGTAAACATTCACTAAACTCTCATTTAATCCTAAACTTTCATTAAGCACTAAACAAACCCTAAGCATTCACTAAGTACACTAAACACTCATTAAACACCAGTGAACACTTACAACTAAACATTCACTGAACACTAACATTCACAAGACATTCACTAAACACTGCTAAATATTAACTGAATACTTACTAAACATTCACTGAACACAAACATTCACTGAACCCTAAACAGTCACTAAACATTCACTGACTACTTACACACTAAATATTCACTAAACTAACATTCTCAAGACATTTACTAAACACTTGCTAAACATTCACTAACTAACTAACATACTAAACATTCACAAAACATTCACAAAAACCCTATAGACTCACTAAACATTACCTGAAAACTTACACACTAAACATTCACTAAACACTAACCTTCACAAGATATTCACTAACCAGTCACTGAAAACTTACTAAACATTCACTAAACACTTATATTCCAAAGACATTAACTAAACATTTACCGAATACTTACACACTAAACATTCACTAACATTCACAAGATATTCACTAAAACCCTAAAGACTCACTGAACATTCACTGCATACTTGCACAATAAACATTCACTAACTAACATTCACAAGATAATCACTAAACACTCGCTAAACATTTACTAGATAATTACATACTAAACATTCACTAACTTTCACAAAACATTCACTAAAACCCTAAAGACTCACTAAACATCCTTGAATGCTTACACAATAAATATTCACTAAACCCTAAACTAAACATTCATTAAAGAATTTTATACTCATAAACATTCACTAAACACTTACTAACCCTAAACATTCGCTAACACTTACTCATTAAACATTAACGATATAAAAATTTAAAATCACACTAATCCCCTGTTCAATTTGCGGGTTACCAGACCTTTAATAATGGCCGGAAGTCTTTGCAGCGCCGCCCTGGTGGAAGACCACCGACCTACGTAGTACTGGTATAGAGATCCAACTCCAGGTATATATATACCCTCTATGATCCAGCACCTTGACTTCCTCTGTACAACACCTCGACTTCATCTATTTCATCTATCCAACACCTCAACTTCCTTTATGTATCATCACATCTTCTCTTATTTCGTCTATCTAACGGCTCGATTTCCTTTAACTAACACCTCGGCTTCCCTTATTGCATCTGTCCAACGCCTCGACTTTATCCAATACCTCGACTTCATCTATCCAAACCCTCGACCGGCTCTGTCCAGCGCCTCGACTTCCTCCATCCAATCGACTTCACCCAGCCTCGGCGTTGCATCCAACAACTTGGCACGTAAATCGTATATAGCCTTTGATTCCAACATTTTTTATTCTCTTTGTCTCTCCCACCTTTCCTTTGACGGAATATCACTCTCTTATTTTCCCAGTTTTCTTTTGGAGACTCCAAATTCCATTTTCAAAGGCGCTTCTTCGATAAAGCAGTCTCCCTTTCATTTCGTTTGAAAAGTCGGATGTTTCATTTCCAGTCTCAGTTTTAACTGTCAATCCGAGTCATTTTTGCCACAGCCCTGTTTCTGACAGGAGTACATACACATTTTGTTTTTCTTTTTGATTTCGTGCTGAATTTTGTTTCACTTTTTTGAAAGGTGTTTTTGTAATGTTTAGAGATGAGAATGATCTTTTTTTCCCGTACAAGTTTTTATTCGCCATTCATATTTATACTATTCATTATCTTTTGTATTATTATGCTACTATACAAATTATTGGGGTTTCTCCTAAATCTTTTCTTCATTATTCATTTTGATTCACCTTCATGCTATGCATTGTCTTGCGTATTGTATGTCGGTACACAATACCTTTTGAAGTCTGTGATGCCAATCATGGTGCTTACAACTTCGTTGTTATGGTTAAATGAAAAGTTCTGTCCATAACCTCTCAGGCCGTACGGGTGTGAGTGACGTTAGCGCACCTCATTTCTTGGGGTTCTTTGCAGCGTTCATTCGGCCCTTAGCTGCAACCCCTTCCACTCGTTTTGCCGCACCTCCTATCATATTCTCCTCAAAACCCTCTCCTAACAGTTGCTTCACATTGCAACTGCGAGGTCTTCCTCCTGTGACACCTTTCAAACCCTTTAACTCTCAACTTTCATTTCGGCGCTGAATGACCTCATCTAGGTCCCAGCACTTGGCCTCTGGCCCGAATTTTATATTCCAATTCCAAAAGGAACGGAATGAAGTGGAAAATGTAAAGAAAAAAAAAGAGAATGATTAAGGCACCGGATGTTTGAGGGATGTTAACAAAACATAAACTGTCAAGTGAATGCGAGTAGCCATCTCTCAACCAGGCGGAGGTTTTGCTGGAAGTTTGAAGACCAGCGATGAGTGGGAAGTTGTCAACTCTCTCGGAGAAGTTCAGACGCCAATTGAAGGGAATAAGGTAGAATGACACACTTCCAACTCGGCTTGGCTGCGATGGATCAGATACAGTGCCCAGTTGAGTGGTAAGGAGAGATTGATTGAAAATAAGCACACATTCGTGTTTAGGCATGATTGTCAGAGAGAGAGAGAGAGAGAGAGAGAGAGTAATTATTCATTTTGCGATTTAAATATTATAACATTTCCATGAAGTATTGGAGAATCTTAGCATCCATTTTTCCGTTTGACTTGAAATCGGATGATTCAGGTTTTGTAGTACAGTCAGAGAGAGAGAGAGAGAGAGAGAGAGAGAGAGAAGAATGTTTGCAATTCTGAAATCCCTTCTGGGCCACGAAGGGATCACCCTTCCATTAACCCGGGATGTTGAAGAAGGGGAAAGGTAGTGAACTCGGCTTGACCTCTCTCTCTCTCTCTCTCTCTCTCTCTCTCTCTCTCTCTCTCTCTCTCTCTAAGAATCCTGTAAAAAACATGAATGAGTCTTTGTAGAGTAACATGAATGAATATATGAATTGTCAAAATGAAGATAGTAAATGAACACAATTCTCTCTCTCTCAGAAAGAGAGAGAGAGAGAGAGAGAGAGAGAGAGAATGTTGCTTGCGATACATGTGGAAGTATAAGATACGTTCATGTCTGTATAACTGTACCCAAAGCTTGTAGAGAGAGAGAGAGAGAGAGAGAGAGAGAGAGAGAGAGAGAGAGAGAGAGAGAGAGAGAGACTCGTTCATCGATTTTTCATTTTATACTTTTATTTTCCTAAACAAAGATTCATTTATGTAGTCATATAATTTTCACAGAGAGAGAGAGAGAGAGAGAGAGAGAGAGAGAGAGAGATGAGAGAGAGAGCGATGAGAGAGAGAGAGACTCGTTCACCAATTTTCATTTTATACTTTTATTTTCCTAAACAAAGATTCCATTTATGTAGTCAGATAATTTTCAGAAGGAGAGAGAGAAAGGGAGGAGGAAGAATGGAAAGAGGGCGAGAGGAGATGGGCGGCGAAGAATGCGAGAGAGAGGCGGAGAGGAGATGAGACGAAGACTCGTTCATCGATTTTCATTTTATACTTTTATTTTCACCTAAAACAGATTTCATTTATGTAGTCATATAATTTTCAGAGAGAGAGAGAGAGAGAGAGAGAGAGAGTGTTAATCGAATAGCAATCCTCCTCCGAGGAAATTTGGGAACAAAGCTGCCGAAGGTCCTTCATCACGCCAAAGGCCTTCATTGTAGGTCGTGAATCCCGGCCTTCATTGTCTTGTGGGGCCTGTCATTAATCTTTGAGGCATCTGTACTCATTGTAGTGATGATGGTGATGACGACGATGATGATAATAGTTATAGTGAACGAGATTTGTTTTCCAGAGATTTAGTTGACGGGATTTTTTGTGTTTTGTTTTTTACTGATTCATTTTTTATTTACTAATGGAGATGTTATTTATAGAAATGTATATGATTATATATACATATATATATATATATATTATATATATATATACTATATATAGATAGATATATATGTGTGTGTGTGTGTGTGTGTGTGTGTATACACCTATATATATAGTAAAATATGTAAATATATATAATATATTCATATATATAATATATATTTATATATATCGTATATATATATAACTATGTAATATATATATCTATCTTTCTATACATGGGGATATTAAAGGCGTCTGCATTTAATACCCCATCAATCCGTTCCCCCAAGACGTCATCAACATCCCTGCGCCTTAGTAATTGGGTTAAAGCCTAGCTGTCTTCTTCTTCTTCTTCTTCTTCTTCTTCTTCTTATTCGCCTGACGACAGATTTAGACTCCTGACTTTGGAAAGAAACTCTCTCTCTCTCTCTCTCTCTCTCTCTCTCTCTCTCTCTCTCTCTCTCTCTACCCTAAAAATAAACGCGGAACTTGCTCAGGGTCTTTCGTATAAGCGCTCGTGAAGGACAAGCGACGTCTTCCCCCTCCCTCCCCTCCCCCTCTCCTCCCCCTCTCCCTCTCCCTCCTACTCCTGCAAATAACCAACATCCTGCCATGAATATTTTATTTTTGCTTAATGGCGGCTACTAGTCGCCTACCGAGGGTTCAAATGAATGACAAGAAAAGAAAAGAAAAAAAAAAAGGTTGGTGGAGGCAGGGAAGAGACGGGGGAAAGCGAGCTACCGAAAGAGAAAGTCCGTCCAGTGAAAGTAAGCCTAGAAAATAAGGATCTAAACGGAAATCTCTTGGAGAAAGCGCGCTAAGAAAACAGAAGCTTTCTATGGAAAGAGAGAAAATTAGAATCCCTCTCTTGGAGAAAGCGAGATAAAGTAGCAGACAATTTCTAAGGAATGAGAGCCAGTTAGAAAGCCCTTCTTGGGGAAGTGAACTCCGGAAACAGAAGCATTCTAAGGAAAGGAAGCCATTTAGAGATTCCTTGAAGGGAAAACTCGCTAAGGAAACGGAAAATCTGTCCAAAGAAAGGGAGCTGAAGGAACTGAAACTTTCCAAGGTGCTTAGAAAGCAACAAGTGTGGATGGAAAAACGAGCTAAGAAAACTAGAATTAAGTGAAAGCGAGCCAAGTGAAAAGGCAACACTTTCCAAGGGAAAGCGAGCAGCACACAGAGTGAGTGATGAAGAAGGGAAAAAAGAAAGTTGTGAAGTGAATCTCTCAGATTAAGCCAGTTTTGGAAAGAGAGAGAGAGAGAGAGAGAGAGAGAGAGAGAGAGAGAGAGAGAGAGAATAATTTCCCTCAAGATTAAACAGTCAAGAGATTGGACATTAAGTTGAGTCTGGAAGAAGCAGCTAAAGACAGAAGGCTTAAACGAAAGCTAAAAGGCCGAATATTGGCATTAATTATTATTATTATTATTATTATTATTATTATTATTATTATTATTATTATTATTATTATTAATATTCGTTTTCTTCAAGATTTTTGAAATGCGTCTCTGCTTAGCTCCCGTCGTCATACCACCTGACATCACTCGGTTCTGTCTTACCCCTGCTTTTGTTTTGACCTGAGCGAGCTTCCTTGAAAAAACATTTTCTTTCTGCCTCTTTTTACCTCCCATGTGCCCATGGAAGAAGAAGAAGAAGAAGAAGAAGAAGAAGCAGAAGAAGAAGAAGGAACCCGAGAATTGAAAGATCCAAATAGAGGAAGTGGGAAAAAATCAAACATGCCACTCTGTGAGATTTTTCTGTTATTTGTTTTCTTCTCTCGTCATGGGGAAAGTCAGGACAGGCTGCTGCAGTGTACTAGAAGTCCCGACTTGCATTCTTCGAATGCTGGACTTGACATTTGATAGGTCTCTCTCTCTCTCTCTCTCTCTCTCTCTCTCTCTTTAGTGTTACTTTGCTTTTTCAGTTTCAGGTTAAACAATGTTGTTTCCCAACGTCTTAAGATTCATTTTTTATACACATACACTATCTCTCTCTCTCTCTCTCTCTCTCTCTCTCTCTCTTACAAATTAAACTGGAGACAAATTATATCTTTTCATTTTCATCTTGATGTTTGGTTTTATCGTAGTGCAAATGCTCATGTAATGTACGAGTTCCAGCTTCTCCGCCCTAGGGAGAGACTGAGATCGATCTCAAAGGGAGGCCATGATTTTTAGCCACCTCTGGAAAACTAGTTATGGCCTTCTAGTTCTTAGCAGTGATGAAATACTTTACAGTTAATCGACTGTGATTCAATACAACCGCAGGGAACGCAAGCATAGGGCTAGCAGCTTCATCGCAACTAGAGAGGGCAAGAATTGATGGAAGAGGAAGTTGAGACGTAGATAACAGAAAGACGAAAAGAAGAGAAAGGTGGATTTTTGGGCTCTTATGGATACCAGAAGGATCGGAAGACCCAAAACCACTTTGCATTAATTATGCTGTACCTTCTTCCCTATGGCGTACTTCAACTATTCCACCCCTTAGGGGGTTACTGCCGTCAGTGCATCTCACGTGGTGCACTGTAGGCATTACTTAAGATTCTTGCGTCCGTTCGTTCCCTAGCCGCAACCCCTCTCATTCCTTTTACCGTACCTCCGTTCATATTTTCTTTCTACCATCTTACTTACCTCAACCCTCTCCTCTCGTAAGTTGTTTCATAGTGCAGTTCAACAGCTTTGAAGTTTTCCTCCTGTTGCACCATTCAAACCCTCTTACTGTCAATTTCCCTTCCAGCGCTGAATTAACCTCGTGGTTCCCAGCGCCTTTAACTTTCCAGTAAGTTTCCATGAGGTTGGGTGGAAGCTTCATGCACTCCACTACCTCGTTCAACCAGTGTCCCTTTTTTCAGTAACTATGGAAGTCGTTGAATTGTCGCGGTCTTCCCCCTGGAAAGCCTGAACAAGACTTTTCCAGCAGTATTTCAAAGGTTGGGTGAAACCTTCGTGCTTAGCACTTCCTTTTCCAGTACATCCTACAACCAGCACACTCGTTTTTCAAGACATGTTACCTAGTAAAACCAGCGCATAACTTTTCCAGTACCTGTTTCAACTAACGTATCCCTTTTCCTGTACCTGGTGCAGCTAGTACATTTCTTTTTCCAGTACCTGGTATAATCAGCGCATTCCTTTTCCAGTACCTCGTATAACTACTGGGTAAATCAGGGTAAGACATCCTTTTTCAATAAGTTTTCAAAACGTTCGGCTGGAAGCTTCTTGCTCTCCGCTACTTTGTACAACAGCTTGAAGTTCTTTTCCAGTACTACTAAAGGTGAGCTGGAACGTCACAGTCCTCCTCATTCCCCTTTTCTAGCAAGTTTGCTGGAAATGCCCGCTGGAAGCGTCATGCACGGGTAATTTGTAACTACACTTCAGAGGAGAAAGACCTACTCCAAGAGATGGAGTCAGAAGCCGTTAGCTTCTGAGGAATTCAATAAAAGGAAAAGTAAAGGATTCAGTTTCTCTCGGAATGCCCTTGGAGAGGAGGGCAAAGAATGACTGAAAATTGGGACTCCGGTCTCTCGTGGCAAAGAGGGAAGAAGAAGAAGAAGAAGAAGAAGAAGAAGAAGATGATTATGAGGAATGCCTTCCTGCTCAGGTAATTGGGCTTAAGAGGGCGAGAACGTTCCCTTTCGTTTTTTCCTGTGATGAGACTCTCTCTCTCTCTCTCTCTCTCTCTCTCTCTCTCTCTCTCTCTCTCTCTCTCTCTCGTACCGTCTTGAAGCTTTTATTGGTAATACAGACGGCTTTACTTCAGCTTATTTCGCGAAATGAAATAAAGAACCATTTTGTATATTTACGTGAACAAATCACAATGTTGAGCTCTCTCTCTCTCTCTCTCTCTCTCTCTCTCTCTCTCTCTCTCTCTCTCTCTCTCTCTCATTAAAGAGAGACTGCCCATTTTGAGTTTATTACTAAACTGTAAAAAAAGAGAGAGAGAGAGTGATTTCCATTTTGAATCCTCTCTCTCTCTCTCTCTCTCTCTCTCTCTCTCTCTCTCTCTCTCTCTCTCCATTAAAGAGAGACTGTCCATTTTGAATATATTACTAAACAGTAAAAATAGAGAGAGAGAGTGATTTCCATTTTGAATATCTCTCTCTCTCTCTCTCTCTCTCTCTCTCTCTCTCTCTCTCTCTCTCTCTCTCTCTCTCTCTCTCCATTAAAGAGAGACTGTCCATTTTGAGTTTATTACTAAACAGTAAAAAGAGAGAGAGAGAGAGAGAGAGAGAGAGAGAGAGATTTCATTTTGAATTCTCTCTCTCTCTCTCTCTCTCTCTCTCTCTCTCTCTCTCTCTCTCATATAGAAGGAAAAAGAGCGACTACCCTTATTCAGAACTTCATCCTCTCTTCCTCCATACCAATTTGTGTGGTAATTGAGAGAGAGAGAGAGAGAGAGAGAGAGAGAGAGAGAGAGAGAGAGAGAGAGCTAATTACCTCCGGAACGGCGAAAATTAATCTGATTATCATTAAGTATTCATTACCTGGGATGTAGTAGGGATATGCTCATTAAAAGCCGCACCCAGAGGAGTCTCGCTCTTAAATCTTGGAGGTTTATGGCTCAGGAACACCCGACAGCAGGCATTTTCTCACATTAAATCCTTGTAAGTCAAGTCTTTTTACTTTTCTATCTGATGGACGGATTTGGAATTCGCTACCGGATTTTGTGTTCCATCGTTGCTTTTGTGAGTGTGGTTGAGAGAGAGAGAGAGAGAGAGAGAGAGAATTTGTGCGGTAATTCACACTAGGCCTTTTAGATCTGAGAGAGAGAGAGAGAGAGAGAGAGAGAGAGAGAGAGAGAGAGAGAGAGAGAGAGAAAATGTACAATGTTCTATGATGAGTGAACTTCTGTTGTTCCTGGTTACAGAATTACATTGAAACACCTGTTTAATTATATATATTTTATGGTAAGTGAATTCCTGTAGTTTTGTATTTCCACATCAAATAATTACATTGTCGGATCTGTTTACAGTGAATTTCTGTAATTATAGCACCTCATTTTATAATGATATTTTCGCATCTATAATATAATTTGGCATCTGTTTATGAAAAACTTCTGTAATTATAGCACCTCATTTTATAATGATATTTTCGCATCTATAATATATTTTGTCATCTGTTTATGAAAAACTTCTGTAATTCTTCCTTACATGAGACATTTTCACATCTGTTACATTGAACCGCGGAAGTTTTGTAGTACTTCACTATATAATTATATTTTCGCATCTGTGTACAGTGAACTCCTGTAGTTTTGTAGTTCCTGATGACAGAATTACATTGAAACCCCTGTTTAAGTTATATATGTAAGACATAGGGTTTTGATTAATTATGTATTGTTCGTGCATTCTCTGTAACCTGTGGAATGTGGAGGACAGTGCAGAGTAACGACCTGAGGGTAGCTGATCAATGAGTTTCTAGGGGATGGCGTGAGATAAAAATGCTTAGTTCGTCGAGTCAATGTACGACAGTTTATGAACTCTTCCCAAAGTGCCTTTGTGAAACTAGATGCAGCTAGAACCGCGAGGCGCTAGCGAACTGTGTGTTCGTATGTGCGTGTGCGCCTCTTTCTGTTAAAAGCGTTCATACCCAAGCCTATGGGAGGGATTTTGACAGAGGGCTTCGAGTCATAGGCAAAGATGCCGTGGCATTCGCCGGGGGAGTTTTTTGTGACAAAGTGTTTAGTGCCCGGTTGGGAATGGATGGTTCTGGATTTCGGTGGGACAGAGTTCCCAGGGAAAGGTGTGACCTTTTGGGTGACTTGACAATGAGTGGTTTTAAGTTAGTCGTAAGACTGGATTACTTAGTTAATTGATTTATTCTTGTAAATAAACGTTATGTTATGATGCAACTCTCTCATTTTCATTACCTGTTAGAATGGAGAGAGAGAGAGAGAGAGAGAGAGAGAGAGAGAGAGAGAGAGAGAGAGAGAGAGAGAGATGTGGGGGTCTGCCTTCCGTTTCGTGTCCACGCTTACCGTATGAAATACATGAGGGTTTTCCCATGTAATAGTGGTGTCAGCGGTAAAAAGGGGATATAGAAAGTTTTTCTTGTGCTTTTCTATGCTTAGGAAACGCCAATGAAGAGATATGAGTGGCCAGTTAGAAAAATAAAAAGGGGCCGTGACTTAGCGATAGGTTTCGAACGACAAAGCTTTGTGGGATTGTGGAAAATCGTTAAACTGTTAGTTTTCAGTTACTTAGTGGAAAAAATGAGAAAATGTCTGTCTGATTAACTGTGCTAAAGGGAGGGAAGGATTTTTATGGGACTCAGCATTTTTCCCAGGGAGTCAGCCTGAAGCAGTGAGCGCACCCAGTGTGACTTTTGCTTGTGCAATGACGAGTGTTCCGAGATACCTGTGCGGCGGTCGTTGTTATATCACTACCGCGTTTTTACGAAGAATTTCGAGTTCTTTTTTCCCATTATGGAGTGGTGAGTGTTAAAGAACTATTGTTTATCAAAAAGGAGTGGGTTTTTGTATTTCAGGTTATGGATTGGTTCAAGAGGTCAAAACAATTTTTTCTTTCCCCATAGTGAAAGTGTTTTCTTTATTTGCACGTGTTTATAATAGACGTATGCATTCGTCTTTGTTTAAAATATAGGAGTGTATTTTTCTATGCATGGAAACTGTGCTTAGATAAGCAGATTTGGCTTAGTGACACAGAGCGGCCACAATTTTAAGGGCTCAGCATATTTCTGCAGAGAGGCGCCTTGCATTGCGAGGGTGTACGGGCATCCCTTGGGAGGGTAGTTGCATGGGTACCACTAGCCTCACTCGAGAGATAGTGCAGGGGAGGGTATTGCGAGATGGGGGATACTACTGGCATGCCTCGGGGGAGTGTTCTGCCGCTCGACTGAGGGGTTGTTCTCAGGGGGGGAGAAATTTTTTTTTTCCTCAGTGTGGGTGAATTCCCCCTTTTCCTTTTTTTTTCTTAGTGTTGGAGATGGGTCTGGCCTTGACATTGAATGCTAAGATGTCAGCTGATTGATAAGTTGATGAAGTGAAATGCCCGTAGAGTCTTTTTTTAAGAAAAGAGATTTTTTTTTTTTCTCTCCCTTGGATGAAGAGAAAAGGAAAAAAAAGATTTTTCTTTTACGAAATGAGGGGAAAGTAGTTAACATGCACGGGATGTGTTATGTGTTTCTTTGTGCCTTGAAAGACACAAATATAAGGGGTGGGGGACACAGATTAGTTTTTTTTTTTTTTTTTATTGTGTTGGAGAAATTACTTTGAAATGCCGATGATTGGTGTTGTATCTGTGTTGTGTGGCAATGGTGTTATGTCATGGTGTTGCATGCTGGAGAAATTGTATGTCATAAGATTCAGCATTACTGTTGTATGCTATTTGAATTTCACCCTTTGCGAGAGAATTATTGCTGTGGAGAGTTATTATTATTGTTATTATTAATAATTGTTATACTTGAGATGTGTCACGGGAGGTTTGCTTAAGTATAATTATCATTACGGAGAATTGTTTTGCGAGATTTGAGATATTTCATGGGAGATTATTTGATAATTATTACAGATAATTATTCAAGGAGAATTATTACGATGAATTAATGGGAGAAGTCTTGTGTTAATTATTTGTTCAGTTTTTGTAACTTTGGAGAATATTTCAGTGATTCACGGGGATGAGTTTTGCTGATCTTGATGAATCTGGCTGAATCATGGTGAATTGTGTGAGTTTTGCTGAATTTTGTGCTGAATTTTTGGAGAATGGACAAGCATTACTTTGGTGATAATTTTTTTGTACTGATACTGATGATTTTGATGATAGCAATTTTTTTGGTGATTTTGTGATAATGATATTTCTGATACTGTTTTTTTTATACTAATACGTGGGTGTTTTAATGCTGTCAAGGGAGGGGAAATCTTTTGTGATTATGGGAAGAACTAACAACACATTGTTTTAGTTTTTTTTTCTTTTTTTTATGAGCTCAGCAGATAATTGCTTGACATCTAGTGAGTTACGGGAGATAGTTAATGGTGCCGTTGATTTTTCTTTTCTCCTTTTTTGGAAGTTAGCCATCGCTGACACAAGTTTTTTTTACCATGGGTGAATTTGAATTTGTTTTTTTTCTCTCCAGTTAGTGTGAATATTATCTCAGTTCATGACTTAGAGTCATTTAAGAGAACGTGTTCGTGTTTTTAGCTATTTGATGCTATAGAGTAATATAGGGGAGAATTTCTTGCATGTTTTGAAGCTACGTAATGGCACTACATTTTTTCTCTGGATATTTGTGTTCCAGGAATTGGGAGTTTTCTTGCACAATACCCTTGTTGTATTTGTGACAACTTTGTGAGATAGGGAACTTGGTTAAGTTTCCTAGTGGCCTATGTCGTAGTGCATATGGAGTAGTCTTGGCTAAGACACTTTGAATTTGGAGTTCTGTTATAATGAGCTGTGGCACATTGGTGATTTTATCTAGAATTTTCTAGACAGTTTTTAGTTGCCGAGTTTTTGCCCTTTTTTAGCAGTTATGCTAAACGGAGAGAGTTTTATAGTTTTGACTATAACATTGAGTTATTCCCTGGAGAATTGAGATATATTATTTGGAGATATAATTGGAGGTATATATTATTTTGGAGTTATAATTTGAGATATAATATATTGGAGATATATTTTTGGCCATTTTGATATTTGCCAATGTGATATAAGCTATGTTTAGTTCAATTATTTTGCAGCCATCTTTGTTGCAAAATGGACACATATTTTGGAGATATATGGGGCAATATTTGTGAGTGTGTGAGTTAGATGCCTTGAGTACACATTTTTTGGGGAGATAGGATTTCATTTTTTTATATTCCTTTTTGGAGATATATTTTTTGGAGCCTTGTTTTATTCCACATGGAATATTGGGGAAATAGAGGTAAATATTTTTTTATTTGGCCGAAATAGAGGTGATTGTTCTTTATTCCCGGAGTGGTGATTTTCTTTATTAACATATGGCTATCGGAGAAATAAGAGAGAAATAATATGGAGTGGTTTTTGACCAAATGGAGGAAATATTTTTTTTTTCACCGAGTGCTCTTCTTACTAATAGGTGTCACATAATTATATATGGAGTGGAATTAATCTTTGGGGGTGACCTTTTTTGACCTGGTGGTATGGGAGTCTTTTCGAGCAAAGAAGAAGATTTGTGGTTCTTTCTCTTTGGTTTCGTGACTATTTAGAGGCGAGTGGCATTACTGCATTGTGGTCCTATGGAGATGTGTGCATTTTTTATGTTCACAAGTGTGTTATTTTGGAGGCATATAATTGGGCTGTGTCATGTTGAGAGAATACGTGTTTGAGACAAATGTTTGAACACATTAGTCATATCCTGGAGTTAATTTTGTGAAATGCGTCAGTTAGACCTTTTTCTATAGAATCATGAGTTTCTAAACTTGTGTGTCTGACTAGACAATTTTTATGCTGCTGTTTGAGCTCACGTCTGCAGGCGGATTTTCTGCTGACAGCGATGTGATGAGCCGTGTGCTGATTCTTTTCTTCTGATGGTGACAGATCAGAATTTTTTGCAATATCTGGAAATGTGGCTATAGCATTTCACGAAAGCGCATGTATGAGAGTTTGCTTTCTGGCAAATTCCGGAGCTTTACATGGAGCATTTCTTGGGGAAAACGCGGGAGTTATGCATATTATACATGTATTTTGTATTTTGTGATTGGGGAAATCTACTTGTGATTATCTTTTTTTTATTATTTTTCTTCCTTTTCCTATGAGAGATATGATTTGGGGATTGAGCTTAAATAACATTTCTTTTTTGGACGGGAGATTTGATTTTACCGGGAGATGTGATTTTTCGAGGGTTGCTATTTACGAAATGGGAGTTTGACATTAAGTCTCATTGTGATTAATTATTGAGCAGTAAAGGGGGTTTTTGCTGTTAAAAGTTGGAGATTTTTACTGATTTTGTGGGTTGTCAGAACTTGAGAGAATATTTTTGGGTCTGGGTGTTACGTGATTCTTTTCTTTTCTTGGGCTCGTTGGCGAATTTTTTCTTTTTTTTGTGTGTGAGACATTCGAGTTCGAAATGTGAGTGCAGAATTCCGTGGAGTTTGCTGTGATTTCTGAGTTGTGTGTGCTGATGTGTGAGTTTGGAGAATTGAGTTGGAGAACTTGAATGTTTTTTTTTCTTTGAGATTTGTGATAATGACTTATGATTTAGTAGTCATATTAAAGGAGTTAATTGGGAGACGTTCAGTT
>NC_087219.1:4697148-4699648 GCF_015104395.2 Macrobrachium nipponense | reverse complement strand
ATGCCCGTCGTATATTTTTATGGAATAAATCCCTGTCTTAATCTCTGGAAATCTAGATTCACAGAAATGCCAGTCAAATATTTTATGGAAGAAATCCCCATCGTAATCGCTGAAAAGGTAGATTCATAGAAATCCCTCGGGATTTCGGCGATTTCTGAGACTTCAGAGCTTTTTGCTGAATCCTCAAATAATTATGCCTTTCATAATATAATAATGTTTATAATATAATAATGTTTAGAACATCGAGGCGGCCAAGTAGATTCAAAGCTAAATCTTACATCCAGATTTATGGAAGATATTCCTAGATTACTTTCTGATTTCAGTTATGTTTTTGCGAAAATAAATGTGTTCAGGATATGTGTGTGTGTGTGTGTGGAGAGAGAGAGAGAGCGAGAGCGAGAGAGTGCTTTGTAGCTTATAGTGTCCAATAATTAACGTGTATTCATTACTAAAATAGCATTTTCATGTTTCCACGCGCGCACGCACACCAACACACCCCACAGAGAGAGAGAGAGAGAGAGAGAGAGAGAGAGAGAGAGAGAGAGAGAGAGAGAGAGAGAGAAAGCAATCTCATTTATGAATTAATAGCATCGATTGCTTTATAGATGATCGACCTTTCAATAACCACGATTATAATTTATTTTCCTCTCTGATAAACCCCCAACAATGGCCACCATTACTTTTGACCTGACGATTGGCAGAGAAGCCTTTTTATTGAAAGGGTTTTTTTTTTATTTGACAAACCTTTTGTTTTTACGACAAAAAACGCCTTTTGTTGGCAGTTTTTCGAATTTTTTTGTTCTTTTTACATAATTCCTTTTTGACATTTTTTTGGACAGACCACTTTTTTGACAGAAACTTTCTATTTTACAAACCCTTTTTTGAGATAATTTCTGTTTTAAGTAGAGCAAAACCTTTTGTGACAAAACATTTTTTGACAAAAGTATTTTGCTTGTGACAGAAACATTTTTTGACGGAAAACCTGTTTTGACAGGAGAAAAACTTGTATTTGTCAGAAACCCTTTTTTGACAGAAACCCTTTTTTAACAGAAACCCTTTTTGACAGAAACCCTTTTTTAACAGAAACCCTTTTTGACAGAATCCGTTAACCGCCAGAACCCGTCACATCCAGCAAGGCAGTTATCATCAGTAATAACTTTGGAATGGACGGTAGGTTGGGTCTGAATGATGCAAATGGTCACTGATTATTTTTTTCACTTTTGAACTTCCAGCTTTGACCGATCAGCCTTTTCCAGTTGTCACGGGCGCCCCCCCCCCCCTCTCTCTCTCTCTCTCTCTCTCTCTCTCTCTCTGAAAATTAGAATGTAATGGCTCGGTGTGCAGGGGGCGCTTAGGCAGAAAGATTTCATATTGATATTTCGACGACGTGACGTTCTTTGGTATTTATTTTCTAGTTGTGTGAGCTTGGTCATATTTACTTTCATCCGTAAATACGCAGTTACTTATGTATTTGTATATTCAATAATAACATATTTATATACATTGGGTAGGGTAAGCGTGCGTCTCCATGCGCGTGTATATGCATGGATTATGTATGTGCGTTCTCACGCTTGTGTATCTGCATAGATTATGCAGACGTCCTTATGCTCGTATCAATTCATGAATTGTGGTTTCATGTCCTCACGGACCACTGATTTTGAAGTTCAAGCTTCCAAAGAATATGCCAGTGTTCATTTATTATTATTATTATTATTATTATTATTATTATTATTATTATTATTATTATTATTATTATTATTATTATTATTATTATTATTATTATTATTATTATTATTCGGAAGATGAATCATGCTCATAGGGAACAAACCCACTGGGGCAACTGACTTGAAATTGAAGCTTCCAAAGAATATATTGTTCATTTGACAGAAGTTACAGGCGATAATAGGAAAACCAGACAGATAAGATCAGTTAATAGAAAAGAAAAAGGGCGAATTGTCTTGAGGGCTTAGAAATGAAAACCGATGTCGTGCAATTGGATCTTCTGAAGTTCAACCGAAAATGCAGTGCATTACTACCACAATACTATTCCCCTTGCATTTGAATAATTTTTTTTATCTATTTATGTATTTACTTTTTTTTTGATAAGGGTCATCTTCCTTCTGTTATTTTTCTTCACTTCGTCTTACCTCTTCCTAATCAGCACCATATTCTTGGGAAGCTTGAATCTCAAGTCAGTGGCCCCTGTGGTTGGCTTGTTCCTTATGAATAGATTTCCCGTCCTGGATAATAATAATAATAATAATAATAATCATAATAATAATAATAACAATAATAATAATGTTTGTTAAGAAATTCACAATTCCGTGAAAACAAATTGTTTAAAAAATATTCCACAATTATATATAAAAATATATATTTACATGGAAATATATTTTTATATATAATTGTGGATATTTTTTTTAAACAATAATAATAATAGTACACCTGTAATGCAGGGGACGTCAGCAGCAGTAGCAGTAGCAGAGAGCAGGAATGAATT
>NC_087219.1:4669648-4692148 GCF_015104395.2 Macrobrachium nipponense | reverse complement strand
TAACCACGCCCATTTCTTTTTCTTACTTGTTGTTAGAATATCCTCTACTTTAGTTTACTCTCGTATCCATGTTGCTCTTTTTCTGTCTCTGAATGTTATTCCCATCATTATTCTTTCCATAGCTCTTTGAGTTGTAACTAGCTTATGTTTTAAGGCCTTAGTAAGGTTCCAAGTTTCCGATGCATAAGTTAGTACTGGTAGGACCAACTGACTAAATACTTTTCTTTTTAGGGAAAGTGGCATTTTACTCTTCATAATCTCATTTTGTTTACCAAAAGCTCTCCATCCTTTGCATATCCTTCTTTTAATTTCGGTTTCATGCCCTGGGGAAACTCTTACTGTCTCTCCTAAATACGTATATTCATTAACTCTTATCTGTTGTCTCTGAATTTTCATTGAACATTATCATAGTTTTACTCATTCATTTTCAGTCCTACATTTCTGCTTTCTCTATTTAAATCTTCTATTATCTTTTGTAATTCCTTCCCTGATCTCTGAGTAGAAATATGTCATCTTCAGATCTCCATTTGTATTAAGTTTTATAATATATATATATATATATATATATATATATATATATATATATATATATATATATATATATATATATATATATATATATTGCTACTTTCAAAATGCATATAACCCCTCTTTGACTGTATAAAATGTTAGAATTGAATTTTGCAACATTTTTTCAGATTCCTAGATAGCTTAGAGATAGGATGTTTTAAATGTGTGTTCAGATTTCTGCATTACATATTGTAAAAGAATATATAACGTAGAATGTAGAAAAAGAGAGAATATCTTTGTCTGTTCAAAGCTAGAGTTGTTTTTCCTAATCTGTCAACACGTTTGATTAGGGACCTCGAGTCTTTATTGTGTTTTGGGATTCTGTCATAATGTATGATAAGGGACTTCTGCTTCGGTCGATCGAGTCAAGACGTGTCTTTTTTGAACAGACTGGTTTCATACGCGTATGTCTTTGTCAAAGCCACGTGCAGATTACACATTTTGTTTGTAAAGTTGCGTACGATTTTGAAGCTTCTGGAAAGAATTGTTGCCCAAAACGTTTTGTGTCATCTCCTGTCCAGCTTCCGTAAGGGAGAAGTTTTTCATTCGGGCTTAAAGACTCAAACCGTTCACATCTCTCTCTCTCTCTCTCTCTCTCTCTCTCTCTCTCTCTCTCTCTCTCTCTCTCTCTCTCTCCATCGCATAGCACTTTTGATTTTAAAGTAACGTAACGATTTCGTACTTATTGAATGGTCACTCGTAACTTGTAAATTTGAGATTTAATGTTTCTTAGAGTTTATTTAGTGTTTTTTGTGGAATCTGAACAAACATTATTGTTGTAACGGCGCCTGGTTTTGTGAAAGTGTGAAACAAGCTGCAGCAAGAAAGAAAGAAATTGGTATACCAAAAAGGTAATGTGTGTTATATTTTTATTAGTTGCAACTAATAACTGATAAGAACAGTGGTTATGTAAAAACTAATAACTGATGGTTACTAAGGTTTGGTAAAAACTAATAACTGATGGTTACAGTGGTTTGAGAGAAACTATTTACGATTTTACACATTGCAAATTTTTGTGTTTTGTGTTTGTTTATTTTTTGTGCATTTGTTCATTTTCTTATTGAAGTTTGTGTTTTATTTTATAATCTGTGTGATTAATACTTTTTGCCATTTTGGTATTGTCCACATTTTTCTGTATTTTCATTTGCATTCACAATTTAATTGACTTAATTATTTTTCATTGCTTAATCATTGCACATTTAATTAAATTTAACACTTGTGAATTAATTTGCATTTACTTAGAATTCTTTTCAAGTTTTATTATTGTTTAGCACTTGTGAATTAATTTCCAAATTTCAATTATTGCCTAACACTTTTGAATTTTGATTGAATTAATTTTCTTGAAATTTGTGATAAATTAATTTTGATTTAATTTTACTTAATTGATTCAAGAATTAATTAAACTTTACTTTGTTTTCAAGTAACAGTAATTTTCCTGATATTGTGAATTTCACTTATAAATTTTGAGTTTAATAATAAATTTTTGTATTTAAAATTTTTATAAATGTTTTCATTTCTAACCAGTATATTTGCATTTGATTATATTGATGTTAGGTAGAAATATAGAGTGGTAATTGATCTGTTTTCCTTCAATTAACTTGAAGTGACTTAGAACCAGGGAAGTACTTAGACTTCTGAAATCAGGGAAATACTTACTTTTAAAGTTGTTGATGGAGTGATGCCCTTTGATTAATTTAATTACTTACAAGATTACCTCACACCTGTTTTGATGAACTTAGCTTGATTTTCTGCAATACTGGCAAGTTGTTAAGGGATCACTGTTGCCTTTAGAGTATTCAGTCGTTTAGTACCTGTGATGAGGGTTCAAGTGTCTGGCTTTTGTGAGGTATCAATTAATGAATGGTAAGTGTAATAACCAGATACTTTGCACTTCGTCACTATATAAATATATGTATATATATATATATATATATATATATATATATATATATAAATATATATATATATATACATATACATACATACATATACATACATACATACATATTTTTCTGCCTAATGTTTACCGTAACAACATTTATCTCTCTCTCTCTCTCTCTCTCTCTCTCTCTCTCTCTCTCTCTCTCTCAAATTTCCTAACCATCTACCTTCAGTTTTAATTCTTTCATAAAAGAAGAGTGTAAACCTCTAATACTTTATGATCAGCATAACATGATGACCAACACAGCCTGCCAGGAATATCCTCAGTCAGAGGCTGTAGACAGTGTTCGCAGATTTGATCATGTGTTCCTTCGCTACGGAATTAGCTGAGAGTGTTTGTTGCCTTCCCATCCCCTTTTGTTAGTCCTGTTATAAGACGGGAATTAGCCAGTAACCCCGTTGGTGTTGCTATGAGAGGAGGGATGTAGTATTCCTGTCTTGTTCGCAAAAATGGTGATTGGCTTGGACCGTTTACGGTAAATTTAGTTACACTTTACGACCTGGGATGGATCTCACGATTGCGAGACGACTTGGAGGTCCATTTGCTGAAGTATCCGTTGCGCTACTCAAGTGTGGCGTGTCTCACCAAAGGTGGGAGAGGCCATGGGGCTAGTTGCCAATTTCAAAGGAAGGGGATATATACACATACGGATATATACATATACATATTGTATATATATATATATATATATATATATATATATATATATTTATATATATATATATATATATATATATATATATATATATATATATATATATATATATATGTATATATTATTTGTGTGTGTGAAAGAGAGAGAGAGAGAGAGAGGGTGGGCGACCGCTGCGCGCTCGTGCACACGCAAGCATCAAGCATCACCATGTCACCGGCACATTGCCAGTAAAAAAAATATATATATATATATTTATATATAGATTCGTATCGGATCATTGTAGTTGGAAATCATCGTAGCTCGAATATTTTTGTGATCGGGGAAGCGTTAAATGTCATCATATCCGGTTCGGTAGTTGACTTCCATCATGTTTTGCTTATTGTTGGAGGGCCTACTCCCTCCCCCTCAATTCGGAAATATGTCTCTGAAATTTACATTTTAATTTTTTTTGTTATTTTTGTTATTGAAATAGTGTTACTTTCGAGTTATTATTACTTTTGAATAGGTGTCTTTTTAAATTTTTTAATTTTTTCTTATTTCCGTGGTTTGTTGTGTAATGGTACACTGAATTACTTGCATTACTTGTATACATACATATTTACTTCAATACATTAATACGTGTTTTGGACTGAATAATTTATTTGATAATGTATTATAAAATTATAACCTTTATTTTATTACATACGTGCGTACATACACTTATAGCGATCTTATTATTTTTCGTTTTTTTATTACTATATTAAGTACTTTTAGCTATTTTTCATTTTAATGATATAGATATATACTTGTATATATATATATATATATATATATATATATATATATATATATATATATATATATATATATATATATATATGATATAGATATATGGAAACAGGAGCAATCACTCAGGGATAGACATATTGGAGTAGGGAGACGCGTTCTGTCTTTCATCCATTTATTAGCGCCGACGTTTCGTATCAGCTTGATACATTTTCCAGGCTGAAACGATTACACATCAATTGCGTATAAGTAAAAAGATACAAACAATGTTTACCAACACCAAAATTAAAAACCTTTTAATAAATTAAGAATAAAAACAGAGTAAAAACAGAAACACAGAATAACAGTGAAAGGGCTAGGAGCGAATACAGAGAAACAAATTAGTTAAATAAAATAATAATAGAAAAATATATAATAATAATAATAATAATAATAATAATAATAATAATAATAATAATTAATTATTATTATTATTATTAATATATTTTTCTATTATTATTTTTTTAACTAATTTGTTTCTCTGTATTCGCTCCTAGCCCTTTCACTGTTATTCTGTGTTTCTGTTTTTACTCTGTTTTTATTCTTAATTTATTAAAAGGTTTTTAATTTTGGTGTTGGTAAACATTGTGTGTATCTTTTTACTTATACGCAATTGATGTGTAATCGTTTCAGCCTGGAAAATGTATCAAGCTGATACGAAACGTCGGCGCTAATAAATGGATGAAAGACAGAACGCGTCTCCCTACTCCAATATAATGGTATATAGTATATATATATATATATATATATATATATATATCTATATATATGTATATATAGATAATATACTATATATCATCATATATATATATATATATCATAATAATATATATATATATATACATATATATACTATCTATATATATATATCTATATATATATATCAATATATATATATATATATATATATATATATATATATATATACTATATATATATATATATATTTGTTTACCCATGAAATGCTTAATCAATGAGAGAGAGAGAGAGAAAGAGAAAAAAAGAATCATGAGAGAGAGAGAGAGAGAGAGAGAGAGAGAGGTCTTATTAAGCATTAAGCAACGCAGACTAAAAGGATTCGAGGAAGCTATTTCAGGTAAAGAAACTCCTTAACTTTCGATGTGGATTTTTGTTCGTCATTCTCCAATGGTCCGGCATCTTTCAAGCTATTTCGGCTTCTTCCCGTTTGCGCTGGATGGTAATTGGGTTCGGAATCCGAAACCTCGGTATCGTCGCTCAATAGATTTACTTGGTATTCGAGATAAGAAAAAAAAGAAGAAAAACTGGGTATTTTGAATTGAAACCGAAAATCTTGTAATTGTAATAGAAAACATTGGTATTTGGGATCGAAATCCCAGAACCCGGTATTTGGGATCGAAAACCTGGAACCCGGGTAATTGGGATCGAAAGCCCGGAGCACTTGTAATTGGGACCGAAAACCCGGAGACCGGGTATTTGGGATCGAAGGCCCAGTGGCATTGCCCGGAGACCAGGTATTTGGGATCGAAATCCCGGAGCCCTTGTAATTAGGACCGAAAGCCCGGAGACCAGGTATTTGTGATCGAAAGCCCGGAGCCCTTGTAACTAGGACTGAAAGCACGGAGACTGGGTATTTGGGATCGAATGCCCGGAGCCCTTGTAATTAGGACCGAAAGCCCGGAGACTGGGTATTTGGGATCGAAAGCCTGGAGCCCTTGTAATTGGGGTCGAAACCCCAGAACCCCGGTTTTTGGGATCGAAACCCTGGGATTGACAAACCGGGTATCATGGCTAAATAGACGATCAGACACTCAAACAAAATGCCACGAATTACTGGTATAAAGGAAAAAAATAAAACATTAAAATAAGATCGAATATAAAATACTTTAATTCGTGAATTTTCCGATATTCTTTCAAATTGTCCCTGATAACGAGATGAGGGTACCAGGACCTCCCATCGTGATACACCCCCTCCCCCCTCAAAATATCTACCAGAGATTTAGTAAGAATGAAATTTAGAATTTCCGCTATCACTTCTGTTCTTCTTCATTTGGCAGGATATATTTTGTTTGCTTTTCATAATCTCCTCTCTCTCTTCTCTCTCTCTCTCTCTCTCTCTCTCTCTCTCTCTCTCTCTCTCTCTCTCTCTCTCTCTCTCCACACCCCTTTTGTATTGCGCTGCAGCCTTCAGCCAAGGAAATGGTTTTGATGGGAAAGTTGATCTATTTTGGATATAATCCGGATTCGGTTACCGAGGTTCTATCCGGCTGCGTCTTTTCTCCAAACGTTTGCTCATGGAAAATATTTTGTGTTTATATATATTTATTTATTTATACAATTATATATATATATATATATATATATATATATATATATATAATATATATACATATACATACACACAGTATGATTTGTACACTTTACAATCAACGTGTTTGGCAAATGCATATTTAGAGCGAGAGAGAGATTTTTGTCTCGAACGATACAGCTACAAAGAGCGAAAGCTATATAAAGAGACAAGAGAAAAGATTTACCTAACGATATATATATATATATCTATATATATATATATATATGTATATGTATATATATATATATATATATATATATATTTATATATATGTATATGTATGTATATATATATATATATATATATATATATATATATATATATATATATATAATCTATATATATATATAAACGTATAGAGATAGAGAGAGAGAGAGATTACGTTTTTGTATTCATAAATGTATCCTTTCTAACTGTATGACAATTTGTGTGGTAATTCAAACCTAGGCTTTTATAACTGAGAAGAGAGAGAGAGAGATAAAACGCCTGTTTAAAGTAGATGGCCGTGAGAGTGCATAACGAAAGAAGGAGTAGAATTCAAAGCGTTGCTTTTTTCCATGATTGTTATCGACCAGATGACGCTCACAAAATGCTAAAAAGAAAAAAAAAAAAAAGAGAGAAAATTGTAGTTTTCGAGCGCACAAGCAACCCAAACGCTCTCTGCTCTTCCCCCCCCCCCCCCCCCCCCCCCCCCCCCCCCCCCCCCCGCAAACTGCTCCCTCTCTTCCCCCCAAATACTAATCACGCAAGCAAGGAAGCAATGCCGCCCCGTCATTAGGAGAACATTGCTTTTGCTGCTTAATATTCGGTGCGCCGTGCATTTTTAATCGGGGGGTCTCCAGCCGATATTGTAATTGCATTGTGTGGCACAGAGAGAGAGAGAGAGAGAGCGCGCGAAGTGGAATGCGATGATGTATCATCAGCCTCTCCCATAAGGGACGCAGCTGATATAATCACTCGGCGTCCCAGGTACAGTAGATTCACATCAACCTAGATGCCTAGACCAGTCCCTTACGACGCTCCTGATTGGCTGTTGATAAGCCAGTCACAGGGCTGGAAACTCTGTCTCTCTCGACACATAGGAAGGATGTATGTACCATCTCTCCTGGAGGATACGTCTTTCAAACGTATCCCTCGGGAGAGGTGGAACATAGATCCTACCCCATGTGAACTCTCGAGAGAGACTTGGAGTTTCCAGCCCTGTGACTGGCTTATCAACAGCCAATCAGGAGCGTCGTAAGGGACTGGTCTAGGCATCAATTGCATGGTTGATGTGAATCTAATATAGTACTAAGTACTAAGCTGCGCTTTCTCCCAAACAGCATTTGACACGGGGCGTCAGATGATCTTAGGATTTATAGTGTTACCTTTCTCTGCCTTTTCAATAAGACGAAAAACCCCAAAATAACACGGAATTGGGACCCCACTCCACTCTACAAGGATCTGACGACGGTCGTCGGATGCTTTTTAGGAGTGGAGTTGCGGATCCTGATCTTCGTCATATTTTGGGCTTTGTCTACCTCTTTATGAAAAGGTAATATATATAAAGACAAGAACCCCTTGAAGGGAGTTTTGCGCTCAGTGCACCTCACGTGGTGCACTGAAGGCACGACTTGAGGTTATTTGCAGCGTCCCTTCGCCGCCAGCTGCAACCCCTTTTATTCCTCTGACTGTACCTCCGTTCACATTCTCTCTCTTCTATCCAACGTTCCTCAACCTTTTGCTATCAGCTGATTCACAGTGGTTCTTCGGCTGCTTTGAGGTTTTCCTCCCGTTACACCTTCCAAACCTGTTTACGCTCACTTCCCTGTCAACGCTAAATGACCTCATCATAGGTCTTAGCGCTTTTGGCCTTTGGCCTGAATTCAATTATTCTTATTCCATGAAGACAAGAAACCAAACTTAGAGAGTTGAATAGGAAATATTAATGGCGGCTGAATCAGTCAGGCTCATGGGCCTTAGGTTTGGTTATCGTGGGACAAGCAGTTAAGAAGAAAGTCTAGTATTTATTTTTAGCTTTTCCCCCCGAACGGAAAAGGCATATAGGCCTTAAGTTGATAATATTAACATACGGGAGTTCAACAGAAGAGGAAAACAAACTGGCCATACCCTGTTATTATACCCATGTCTTACAAACTCCATTTGTCTGATTTGTTTTGTCTTGTCGCGTGCTGGCGTGACAACGCCTACGGTCATCGAACCCATTTTGCAGAATGGTGTATGGCGATGAGAACCGAGGTCATCCAGGTCATTTCAGGTTGCGTCTCGTCTGCGCGTGCGCAACAGGAAGGCGGGCGAACGTAAACAAGTTGATGTGAATTTGAGCTGCGCTCTCTTCCGTAGCCTCCAATATTGATAATCTGAACAATAGATTGCTCCGGAGAGAGAGAGAGAGAGAGAGAGGGAGAGAGAAAAATGTTGGGTAGTATGATAATAAAGAGGAAAAGAAAGTAATTAAGGATTACAAAGCCGTGATGATAACTTGAGAGAGAGAGAGAGAGAGAGAGAGAGAGAGAGAGAGAGAGAGAGAGAGAGAGAGAGGAGCCTGGTGACATAAAAAGCGAGACATTATTATTATCGAAACATAGGCTTAATGGAATGACATAAACATACCAGATTTATTGGACAGATCCATTCGTTTATGATTATACCTTTTCCCGGAAACTGGCAGAAGCGGTCGGCTGTCTTCCGCCATCATCATTGTTTGTGTTTTGTTATTTTGATTATTTATGTTGCGGATTTTTGTGTCAATTTATCATGTGTTTATATATATATATATATATATATATATATATATATATATATATATATATATATATATATATATATATAGGACAATTAGCAAAGCAAAAAATGCCTTGTCGTTATATAAGGGATATTATGTAAATATTATACAGATGAGTGTTTGTACATAATTTAGTGAGCATAATTATGTAAGAATACGTGATATAATTATTATTGATGTTTTTTATTATTATTAATGATGTTGATATGTATGTATATATATATATATATATATATATATATGTGTGTGTGTGTGTGTGTATAATGTATGTATATATATACTATATACTGTATATGTATATATTATATATATATATAGGTGTATGTAAAATGTTTAATATACTTTTTAAACTTATTACATTATTTCTGTGTATTTGTGTAGAGAGAGAGAGAGAGAGCGAGAGAGAGAGAGAGAGAGAGAGAATGCCTACGTACACAGCACATATTTACGTTTTATTAATTTCCCGGGACTCGATAATAGCTACCCATGCAGTGACGGACTAATTAATCAGATTAATAGTTTGGGGCATCCTGTCACCATGGGCAGATTAAAAAACAAGTTGCTGTTTAATATTAATCATTTAATCTCTCTCTCTCTCTCTCTCTCTCTCTCTCTCTCTCTCTCTCTCTCTCTCTCTCTCAATTTGTCAGGTACAGTTAAGACATAATTCATCGTAAATTTGGCCTACCATATTTTGGATAGATTTAGATTTAGAGAGAGAGAGAGAGAGAGAGAGAGAGAGAGAGAGAGAGAGAGAGAGAGAGAGAGAGAGAGGTTAGTGTTGAAACCAGGTGACCTCCTTCAGGTAGAGTGTATAATTCCTCGGCAGCGTTTAATAAACAAGCGGCGCCTTCAACTTTACAGACGGCAGCAGAAGCCCAAGTCCTTTTGAGACGAAAGTTTCATCTTCCTCTTCTTCGTCTTCTTCGTCTTCATCTCCTTCTTCTTCTTCTTCGTCGTCGTCTTCTTCTTCTTCTTCTCCTTCTCCTTCTTGCAAGACGAAGGCGGCTGGAACGCAAAAGGCCTGGATACGACATTTCTAAAGAAGTTTATGAAAATTCTGAAGAAATATTAGAGTCGTGTCTTAAGAGAGAAGTAGCTGAACTTGGGCTTCTTTGATTCCTCAGAAGCTCTGCTGCGACTTCCTTAGAGCCTCATTTGGGAGAGAGAGAGAGAGAGAGAGAGAGAGAGAGAGAGAGAGAGAGAGAGAGAGAGAGAGAGAGTTCTGAAGCATTCATAGGAATCTGTAAAGGGCTAACGAGAATATAACAGTCTGGCAGCTATAGTAGATTCACATCAACCATGCATTTGATGTCTTGGCCAGTCCCTTACGACGCTCCTGATTGGCCATTGATAAGCCAGTCACAGGGCTGGAAACTCTCAGTCTCTCTCGAGAGTTCACATAGGCAGGATGTGTGTTCCACATCTTCTGAGGGATACTTTTGAAAGATGTATACCACAGGAGGGGTGGAACATTGATCCTACCCATGTGAACTCTCGAGAGAGACTTGAGAGTTTCCAGCCCTGTGATTGGCTTATCAACAGCCAATCAGGAGCGTCGTAAGGGACTGGCCTAGACATCAAATGCACTGCTGATGTGAATCTGCTAGTCTGAACCACTCTAGAGTTATTGTGATTCATTCCATTTTAAAAGCTAATTCGTAACTTCTCTTTAAACAGAAATGTTTTAGGACACACACAGAAAGGGAGGCAGTTCCAAATTTTGCAGTTTTTTTAAAGGTTCTAATGACACTGGAATATCAATGATTCCAGAACGTATGAAGAAGTTTTGATTCCAAGTGATAGGAAATAGTGCAAGCGGCAAACATTGATTGATAAGAATAAAGCTGTGGCCCTTTCTAGAGTTGCCAGATGTCACATTATTGAGCAATATATGTCCGAAGATGTAAGAAAACTCGTGGGTCATATACATTACCGGCAAGATTTATATATATATAAATAACTTTTAAGAGATGAATAAATAATATTCTCATATCCTCTATTCCCTCGTGCGTCCAATTTGTTTTCTCTTGTGCGTTTATATATAGGAAGATAACCGTTGCACAAGCCTTGTTTTCTCTGAAAGGAATTCAATGACAAGATAGAGAAGCTTTTATACGTTCGGTAATGAAGATATTCCGCGGAATTCAATTTGCAGGCGTTTCCTTTCACCTCTATTGCAATCGCTTTGCAACGAAGCCGCGGTTCTTTTTTCCTTATCACGCCGGAGAGAGAGAGGGAGAGAGAGAGAGAGAGAGAGAGAGAGAGAGAGAGAAATACTCTTTCAAGGAATTGTCTCTGTCCCTCTTCGCGCGTGCCAAATCTTCAGTTACTCTCTCTCTCTCAACAGCCATATGTCGGGATCTCTCTCTCTTTCTTTCTCTCTCTCTTTTTCTCTGTCTCTCTTGTCTCTTTCTCTCAGCATCCTAATCGGGCTATCTCCCCCGCCCCTCTCCAGGGGGCGGGAGGGGAGGGGAGGGGAGGTCTTTCCCCCCTCCCCCCGCAACCTGCAGAGCTGCGATTCGAGGCCAGCGGAGAAGGGCCGACATCTTTAAGAAGAGAGAGACACAACTCCACATTTCTCCGAGGGGCCAACTGCAAGAAACCACCGCCGCCGCCGCTGAGAGTATATACGCGTCCTTGTCAGGAATTCTGGTGTCTTTAGTCAGGAATAACAGGTTTCTTTCCCCAGGAATTCGGGTTGTCCTTCTTCACGAATTCTGTCTCTCGTCTGTATAATTCGTCAGGAATTGTGGGCGCCTTTCGTCAGGAATTCGGAAGGAATTCTGGGTGTCTTTCGACAGGAAGTCTTGGTGTCTTTCGTAGGAATCGGAAGGAATTTGGGTGTCTTTCGACAGGAAATCTTGGTGTCTCGTCAGGAATTCGGAAGGAATTCTGGGTGTCTTTCGACAGGAAGTCTTGGTGTCTTTCGTCAGGAATCCTGGTTGTCCTCCTTCAGGAGTTCTGTCTCTCGTCTGGAATTCGGCAGGAATTGTGGGTGCCTTTCGTCAGGAATTCGGAAGGAATTCTGGGTGTCTTTCGACAGGAATTCTGGGTGTCTTTCGTCAGGAATTCGGCAGGAATTCTGGGTGTCTTTCGTCAGGAATTCGGCAGGAATTCTGGGTGTCTTTCGTCAGGAATTCGGCAGGAATTCTGGGTGTCTTTCGTCAGGAATTCTTGGAGTTTTTCGTCAGGAATTCAAGGTGGGTGTCTTTCGTCAGGAATTCGGCAGGAATGGGTGTCTTTCGTCAGGATTCGCAGGAATTCTTGGGCAGCTCTTTCGACAGGAAATTCTGGTGTCTTTTCTCAGAATCTTGGTTGTCTTTTTTTTCAGGAAGTTCTGTGTCTTTCGTCAAATTCGGCAGGAATTCTCGGTGTCTTTCGTCAGGAATCCTGGTTGTCCTTCTTCAGGAATTCTGTCTCTCGTCTGGAATTCGGCAGGAATTGTGGGTGCCTTTCGTCAGCAATTCGACAGGAATTCTGGGTGACTTTCGTCAGGAATTTTTCCCCCCCCGGCAGGAATTCTGGGGTGTCTGGAATTTCGTCAGGAATTATGGAGTTTTTTCGTCAGGAATTCGTCAGAAAAATCTCTGCCCTTTTTCGTCAGGAAGTCTGGGGAGGTTTTTTTTTTTTTTTTTTTTTTCGTCAGGAAGTCGTCAGAAAATCTCTCCTTTCGGTCAGGAAGTCTGGGAGTTTTTCGTCAGGAATTCGTCAGAAATCTCTGCCTTTCGTCAGGAATTCTGGGAGTTTTTCGTCAGGAATTCGTCAGAAAAGCTCTGCCTTTTTTCGTCAGGAATTCTGGGAGTTGTTTTTTCGTCAGGGAAATTCGTCAGAAAATCTCTGCCTTTCGTCAGGAAGTCTGGGAGTTTTTCGTCAGGAATTCGTCAGAAAATCTCTGCCTTTCGTCAGGAATTTTGGGAGTTTTTCGTCAGGAATTCGTCAGAAAATCTCTGCCTTTCGTCATGAATTTTTGGGAGTTTTTTCGTCAGGAATTCGTCAGAAAATCGTCAGGAAGTCTGGGAGTTTTTCGTCAGGAATTCGTCAGAAAATCGTCAGGAAGTCTGGAGTTTTTTCGTCATGGAATTCGTCAGAAAATCGTCAGAAATTGTGGAGTTTTTCGTCAGGAATTCGTCAGAAAATCGTCAGGAAGTCTGGAGTTTTTCGTCAGGAATTCGTCAGAAAATCGTCAGAAATTGTGGGAGTTTTTCGTCAGGCAATTCGTCAGAAAATCGTCAGGAATTGTGGGAGTTTTTCGTCAGGAATTCGTCAGAGAAAATCGTCAGGAATTGTGGGAGTTTTTTCGTCAGGAATTCGTCAGAAAATCTCTGCCTTTCGTCAGGAATTTTGGGAGGGGTTTTTCGTCAGGAATTCGTCAGAAAATCTCTGCCTTTCGTCAGGAATTTTGGGAGTTTTTCGTCAGGAATTCGTCAGAAAATCGTCAGGAAGTCTGGGAGTTTTTCGTCAGGAATTCGTCAGAAAATCGTCAGGAAGTCTGGGAGTTTTTCGTCAGGAATTCGTCAGAAAATCGTCAGGAAGTCTGGGAGTTTTTCGTCAGGATTCGTCAGAAATCGTCAGAATTGTGGGAGTTTTTTCGTCAGGAATTCGTCAGAAAATCGTCAGGAATTGTTGGGGAGTTTTTCGTCAGGAATTCGTCAGAAAATCGTCAGAATTGTGGGAGTTTTTCGTCAGGAATTCGTTCAGAAAATCGTCAGGAAGTCTGGGAGTTTTTCGTCAGGAATTCGTCAGAAAATCGTCAGAAATTGTGGAGTTTTTCGTCAGGAATTCGTTCAGAAAATCGTCAGGAATTGTGGGAGTTTTTCGTCAGGAATTCGTCAGAAAATCGTCAGGAATTGTGGGAGTTTTTCGTCAGGAATTCGTCAGAAAATCGTCAGGAAGTCTGGGAGTTTTTCGTCAGGAATTCGTCAGAAAATCGTCAGGAATTGTGGGAGTTTTCCGTCAGGAATTCGTCAGAAAAGCGTCAGGAAGTGTGGGTGTATTTCATAGATATTCTGGGTGTTCCTTTGCAGGAATTCTGAGGGTCCTTTGCTTTCTTTTATCTCTCGAGGTATCTTTCGTTAAGCTAAATGCATCTACCGTCTTTTTTTTTCACTGCCTTAATAATCATTATTACTATTCATATGGAACAATCCCATTGACTTAAAATTCAATCTTCCATAGAATATGACGCGTTCATTGGAAAGAAATAGAGAGAGGAGTGATCGGTTATTAGAAAAAATAGAATAAATTGACAGTTTAAGAAATAAATCTATTAAAATAAAAGTAAACGATTTAGGTACAGGAGAATAATTGTCCTCAGGTGGAGATGCATTGCTTCTTCGCTCGAACTTTGGCGGTTCCAATTGCGCAACAGTTGAGGTTCCAGTTGCGCAACATTTGAGGTTCCAGTTGCGCAACAGTTGAGGTTCCAATTGCGCAACAGTTAAGGTTCAATTGCGCAACAGTTGAGTTTCCAATTGCGCAACATTTGAGGTTCCAGTTGCGCAACAGTTGAGGTTCCAATTGCGCAACATCCTCAGTGAGGATCTGCTGCCGGTCATTATCAGTCTGGGGATACTATCACTACTACTATATATTAATAATATAATATAATAATAATAATAATAATAATAATAATAATAATAATAATAATAATTCCAGGCAAACACCGCAACATGTCATCTCAGATCATCTAATGAATAAATTCAAAGAAGCAAATGAAGCACATCAATTCTGACTCCTCAGGCTTTACCATAACTTATATTGATTTGTTTTTGCTTTATTTTCTTTACCAGTTTAACACTTTCTGCAATTTGTCCAAAAGGAGCTTCATCGGTCATCTAGAATTTTCGTCTTTGGAGTTTGTGTCAGTAGTTTGAAGTGGACACATTTTTCAATGGTTCAGTGTATCACGGATGTCTTTTTTATATGAGTTTTTTTTTTTTTTGTTTTTTTTTTTTAGTCTTTTAAGTTTAGTGGTTCTTATGGTGGTGAAATTATTTAGATTAGGTTGTATTATTATTATTATTATTATTATTATTGGTAATAGTAGTGATTATCCATTTATATATATATATATATATATATATATATATATATATATATATATATATATATATATATAATATGTATATGTATATTATGTAATTATATAATGTATATATATATGCACGTATATAGATATATTTATATACACATATTATGTATATAAACTATGAATTTGTGTATCTATAAAATGTTGCAGATCATACCAGCAGCAGTATAAAAGTGATGCTACCGTGCAGGATGCAACACTGCCCTCATCCTTCCTTCCTTCCACTGTACTTTGGGGATTTGGGCGGAAAGTTAATGAGAGGCCCTTTGTGTTACCAGGCGCCCTCCCTGAGCAGCTTCGAAACGAAAAAATGACGTCATCGAGGTCACGGAATCACACGAAACGAAGGCACGAAAATGGTCCCAAGTTGTTATTAGACCAAGTTTCGTTTACGAAAGACCTCAAGACCGGCGGCGTTTGGGTGGAAGCAAAGAGGATAGTCGGTGAAAGCCGAAGTCCCGGAAAATATAGGTTATGATACTTTGAAGGCTTTCGGTGATGGCATCGTTTTTTTTTTTTTTTTTTTTTTTTTTTTTTTTTTGGTGGGGTGGGTGGTGGTTTTTGGGGACGGGACGCAATGACGTCAGCGTCTCTGGGTACTCCCAAGCTTCTTTTTCTCTCTCTCCTCTCTCAATCTCTCTCTCTCTCTCTCTCTCTCTCTCTCTCTCTCTCTTTGTTTTGCATCTCGTTCGACTGGCATCGTTAAAAGAGATTGAATTTGTGCATTTTTAAATTTTATTATACCAACTAAAAAGAGAGAGGAGAGAGAGGAGAGGATCCGAGAGAGAGGGAGATGAGAGAGAGAGAGAGTTTACATTTTAATTTTATTTTCTTAAGCACCCAACACACAACACCACACCCACACACACACGGAACCAGATGATAGAGGAGAAAGAGCAGATAGAGAGCGAAGAGAGAGAGAGAGAGAGAGGAATTTCCATTTAAATTTAATTTTAACAAAAGAGAGAAAGAGAAAGAGAGAAGAGAAAGAAGAGAGAGAGGGAGAGAGAGAGAGAGAGAGCTTCCATTAACATTTTTATTTTTCTTAAAGCACAGAAAGAGAGAGAGAGAGAAGAGAGAATTATCCGATTTAAATTTATTTTACTAAAAGAGAGAAGAAGAGAGAGGAGAGGAGAAGAGAGAGAGAAGAGAGAGAGAGGAGAGCTTCCATTTCAAATTTTATTTCTTCAAGCACCAGAAAGAGAGAGAGTAGAGAGAGAAACTTTTCCATTTACAAATTTATTCCTAAACTAAAGAAGAGAGAGAAGCAGAAGATTTCCCATTTCAATTTTTATTTCTTAAGCAAACATACAGAGAGAGAGAGAGGAGAGAGAGAGAAGACGAGGGGGGGATAGGGGCGGGGGGGGGGGGGGAGGGGGAGCGGGGTCCTCCAGACAATTTGCTTGAAAAGGGGTTAATCGGGATTCGCGTCCGAGGGTAATTTTTCACATTTCGAGGTGCTTTTTTTCCAACTTGGTTTGGCCTTTCTTTTCTCGCTGTCTTTTTGCTCTCTTTTCTCGCTTTCTTTTGCTTTCTATTTTGCTGATTTTTTTTTCTTTTTGCTTTATTTTAAATTCCTTTTCTCACTTTTCGTTGTTTTTGTTTTCTTTTTTAGTTTCGCTACTTTTCATTTTATTTTTTTTTCATATTTCCGTTATGCTTTCATTTTGCTTTATTTTTTCTTTCTCTTTTTCCCTATCGATATGCTTTTATTTTCCTTTCCTTTCTCTCATTCGTTAAGCTTTCTTTTTGTTTGTCTTCCTAGCTTTGTTATGCTTTCATTTTGCTTTCATGTCTCGCTTTATTTTTGCTTTCGAATTGAATTCTTCCTCTCTCTCCTCTTCTCCTCTCCCTCTATCTTATTCTCTCTCTCTCTTCTCTCCCTCCTCTTCTCTTCTCTATGCTTAGCTGCTGCTGCTTTTCAATTCGCAACACGTGGAAGATGTCTCCTGTCTCATTCCATACTAAGCAGCAATTTCCTTCAACCCGTATCCTACTTAAATGGTGTTCACTAGAGCGCTACCTTTCGTCTCTCTCCTCTCTCTCCTTCTCTCTCTCTCTCTCTCTCTCTCCTCTCTCTCTCACCCATTTTGCAAGGTTATTATTGGCCATGTCAAGTTGTAAATGATTGTCTCACATTTACAGTCAGTATGTCAAAGTAAAAATATAAATTACTTTCTCTCTCTCTCTCTCTAAATAGAAAGTTAGTAATATAATATGACTGAATATCACTACAAAATTGGAAGACGCTATCTCTTCTTTAAGTGAGTGGTTTCCAATAATAAAACTGAGAAACAGTTTGAAGCAGCTCTCTTCCTCTCTCCTCTCTTTCTTCAAGCTCTCTCTCTCTCTCCGTTCGCTTCTTTACATACTAAATAGCCATTTCCACTCCCCCTCCCCCCCCCCCTCCCCCTCCCCCTCCCCGTTTGCTTTAAATAAGCAGACGGCACGCTTTGAATTCGTCGCCCGCTAATGGCTTTCTGACATTAATAGAGCAGGCTGTAGGAACGAAGGCTCACTACACTAGATTTTGGAGAGAGAGAGAGAGAGAGGAGGAGAGGAGAGGAATGATGAGAGATGGAGGAGAGAGAGAGAGAGAGAGAGAGCTTTTAATGTATCTCATTTTTATATTGGATACTACATCAAGAGATAGCGTTTTCCAATTTCTTTGGCAAGTGATATTATGATTAATTTTTCTATTTCCAGAGACAAGAGAGGAGAGAGAGAGAGAGAGAGAGAGAAGAGAGAGAGAGAGAGAGAGGTTTAACGTTTTCCATTTTTGCAATGAGCACATTACTTGAATAGAGATTACTTGTTAATTGTGCATTGATATTATATCGCCAACGAGAGAGAGAGAGAGAGAGAGAGAGAGAGAGAGAGAGAGAGAGAGAGAGAGTTTAAATTCAATGAGCAATCCACGCCAACCAAAATCCAAGAGCTTAGTGGTGTAATGTTTAGCGTGATTCAAATATTGTAGCATTTGAATATTCCTGCAGTCAGTTATGCTCTGATGTGCCACACACTTCTTTATGCCTGGCTTAATTTCCTCGAATTTCTCTGTTAACTTTATTCTTTTGTTATAGTCATTCAGTTTTTCTTTGTGCTCGTAATAGATAGTTTTTTTTCTGTATAGTTTAGCTTAAATAACGCGTACGAATGTACGTACTCATGCATATTCGCTCGCTAATGCACATACACACACATATACATGCAACCATATATATATTATTAATATATATATATAAGATAGAATAGATAGATAGATAGATAGATTAGAGATATTAGATAGATAGTATATTAACAGTTACCTTATATCTCTAGTATACATATATATATATGAATAGATGATAATATATATAGATAGATTAGATAAGATATATAGAATATATAGATATTTTATTTGTCATTATATCTAACCATATAGATACAGTAATATATATATATTATATTATATTACAATATTATATATATATTATATATTATTATAATATATATTATATAAAACTGGAATTAACGAAAATATGGAACGTGATGAATATAAAAATAAAGACAAGGCCTTTCTACTTCTTGCCCTTAACATACGGAAAAAATATAAAAATAAGTTTACAAAGAAAGTTCATAAAAATGACAGATGATGATGACAAAGGAAAAAATATGTACCTGGAATGTAACACAAGTGTAGAATGAGTACTTATCAAAACAGGATTAAGAGTTCTTAAAAAAGATTAGACCCAACAGCTCAGAAGCAGGGCCAAGACCATTAAAGGATTATACAAAGAAGGTGACTGATCAAAAAATGTTATAATGGTACAACTCGATAACTCTCCTGTTTTGATAGGTATGCTAATACTTCAGCTGTGTTGGATTCCGGGTAAATATATTTTCCCTTGTAATCCGCTACTGTCAGTTATATGAGCTTTCTTTGTGAACTTATATTTCTTCAGTCCGCGAAATAAAGGGCAAGAAGTCGAAAGGCCTTGGAGAACTCCATCTTTTCTCTTTACTTCGTGGATTTTGTCTTATATATATAGTTTTACAAGAGTTTACAAACGCAGATTCACGCATACACTGAAACACAATTACGCACAGACGAAGGTACAATATATATTTATTGAAGTTTGAATTAGACAATTGATACAAAAATTCTTATATTTACTTAAATATATGTATGTATGTATATGAATGTGTGTAAATATTGATAGTATACATACATTCAATCGAAAGACTTGTGAACAAGACCTTAATAGTGTAATATTGAGAACGTTTTATGGGTTTGTGGAAGCTGTTGCTGACTTGATAAAGATAGCAGTGAGGAGGTGGAAGATTGTATACACACCAAGAGTTGATGGAATTAGGAATGGGATTCTGAGAGACAGTGAAGAGATATTGTGACTGAATTGTAGGCCGGGAAAGTGTTTTGAAGTGATCGTTCCTTTGTCAGAAGGTCACTGTGATGGAAGCCATTTGAAGAACGATAGGGACGCGACGTTGTAGAGCAGGTTAGGGGAGGTGGGTGATCATATCTTGAATGCCTTTCATATGGAAGGTTTATCACAGAACTTTGATGAAGAAGAAGGCAGACAGGTCACAGAAAAACCGATAGAAAAGAACAGTCTGGGTTCTTGAGAAGTAAGAGGGGGTTTTGTCAAGTATGCTTATGAAACAGTTTTAAGCTGTGGTTCTCATCCAGGATTCAGTATCCAAAGTAAGGATTTGTTAGGGATTGTAGTCCTACCTTGATCAGCAGATCTGATGACATTGTGTCTGGGCAGGACTTAGGTGGGTGATCTTCTACGTAGATAAGCCAGACACCCCTTGAACATCCAGGGGTCAGGAGATTGGCCCTCATTTATTGATTATGCTTTCTCTCTCTCTCTCTCTCTCTCTCTCTCTCTCTCTCTCTCTCTCTCTACACACACACACACACACACACACACACACACACACACACATATATATGTATATATATATATATATATCATATATATGTGATATATATATATATATATATATATGTGTGTGTGTGTGTGTATATATATATATTATATATATAATGTGTATGTATGCATATTTATGCACACACATTTATATATATATATATATATTATATATTATATATATATATATATATATATATATACAATACTTCAGGAAATCCGAAGACACATGATTTAGATGGACAAGATTTATTTGCTAAGAAACGTTTCGCACAGGAACTCTGTGCATCATCAGTCTGTTAAAATAAAATTACATTTTGATTTAATAAAAACAGAATACACATCAAAATTACAATCTAAAATTAAAATTTAAAAATCATTAATTGAAAATTGGCACGATACTTAAAAGTAGATATATATATATATATATATATATATATATATATAGATAATATATATATATATATATATATATATATATATATATATATATATTTATTTCATGCATGTCTGTATATGTATATGCCTGCGCTCGTTTGTAAATACGTGTGCAAAATTGATATCAGCACATATTTTCCCAAGTCTGCTTGTAGAGAAGAACGCACACACACAGCACCAAACCCCGAGAGTATATGCTTGCAAGCTGGTGGGGAGGCGTTGCCCGCAAGCATTTTAAAGAAGGAAAAAAACCGTCTTACGTGTGTTTATTCAGGTCGTCCGCCGCAGTCGGGAAAAAAAGTGCAATTAAACTTTTTTCATTAACTCCTGCCTTGTTATGACAGACGGTCACTGGCAGCCTTTTCCGTCCTGTTTCGCGCTTTTTCAGTTTTTTTTATTTATATTTTTTTCACGTCCTTTTTTCTTTCTTATTTCCACAAAGAATAGAAGGGAATCCCGTTCCTCGGAGAGAATGATGTTGCTGTAATTGAAATTCCCGCTGTAGGCCGAGGCTGCTTCTTGCTGCTGTAGTGTAGTATTGTAAACAAACTCGCGCGATGATCGTGTCTGTTTTCACTCCCATATTTGCTTCCCCAGCCTCCGTCCCCCCGCCCCCCACCCCCTCTCCTCCTCATCATTCGCCTTCTCCTCTTTGATCTCATGCTGTGCCAATTCCCTTTGCTGATTCCTCTCTGTCAATTCCCAATTCATATCTCAGTTTTGTTTTGATTCCTGTTTTCCAGACCTTAATTCAATTATGTCTTATTCTTTTTCTTCTTCTTCTTCTTCATTCATGGCTCGTTCGTCTTCCCATCTCCCCCTTTTCGAAACCTGTTCTCTCTTGTTATGTCAGTTGTCCTTCCTGCTCTGTTCCTTTCCCAAATGTTTTTAAACCCAACCCTCCCGTAATATCTGTGTCTTTTCCATGAGTTTCCAGGAGCGTTTGATATACTTGTTCCTTTCCTGTATGAATTCTAACCATTGTTATCTTCTCTGTTCCCTTTTCTGTGTTGTTTTCTAACGTCAGTCATTCTTCCGGTTCCTTTTCCATGTCCTCCAGTTACCTCCTCGTATTCCTGTTCCTTTTGCTGTGTGTCTAACCACAGTCATTTTCCAGTTCCTTTGAAATGGCTTCCAGGTACTTTTTCTTATTCCTTTTCTTGTTCCATGTCTTCCAGGTACTTTCTCATATTCCTGTTCCTTTTTTTCCCCGTGTTTTCTATTCATATTCAGTTTCCTTTTCTTTTTTATTCATTCCAGATGCCAGTCCCTTTCCATATCTGTGCTTCCTTTCCCAAGTGTTTCCAGGCCCCGTTCCAATCTCAGTTCCCCCTTTCATCACCATCCTCCAACCTTCTCCTTCCAGTAGCTATCTTTCCAGGCTCATGGAAAGATAGAGTTGGGTTGGGATAGGGTCCTTCCGCCTCTCTCTCCCCCTCTCCCCCTAATTCCAGTCTGGGAAGAGGAGGTGGTTTTAGTGACCAGGCCAGCACCACCACCGCCGCCATCATCACGGAAGCCCCTTCGCCGCGCCTGGTCGTTTCAGATAAGGAGAGAGAGAGAGAGAGAAAGAGAGAGAGGAAAAAATAAGATTATTTTCCTCACGGGCAGTCGTTGGCTTTCATACTGTTTCCTTTGTCTTTTGTCGCCGTTTAAGGCTGTGGTGATTCATATTTTAGAAATTTGCACTCGCGTGGTTATCTGATAAGTTAATACAGGAACCATACATTGCTATCGTAATACTATTCGCCTTGCATTTTCATACATTTTTTTCTACTGGTTAATTTATTATTTTTAACTTTCAATAAGTGGTGTTTCTTCTTTTTGTATTTCCTTTACCATATTCTTTAGAAGCTTGAATTTCAAGTCGATGGCCTCTTTGGTGGGCTTGATCCATATGAATAGGCTTCATCTTCTAAATGATCATGATACTAGTAATAACGAACTTC
>NC_087219.1:4659648-4664648 GCF_015104395.2 Macrobrachium nipponense | reverse complement strand
GCCTAGGCATCAGATGCACGGTTGCTGAGAATCTACTATAGCTTGCAGTAATAAGTGCTACGGACACCAACCTGGAGGAGTGATAGAAAACGATCAGACAAAGATCCTCTGGGACTAGGGTATCAGAACAGATAAGGTGATACGTGCCAATAGACTCACTGATGTCGCGACACTATGGTACACCAACGTAGAAGAGAAAAAAAAGAGAAAAGATTCATATGTAACAAGACCTGAAAACAGAAACAAGAAGGATATGGGACATGCCAGCGGAAATTGTACCCAAAATCTTAGGAACAGTAGGCACGATCCCGAGATCCCTGAAAAGGAACCCGGGAAAACTATGATGCCGAAGTAGCGCCAGGACTCGTGCAGAAGAGTGTGCTCCTGGAACCAGTGCACATACTAGTGAGAAAAATGATGTACTCTTAAGGAGGCAGGATGCAACCCGGAACCTCACACTTTATAAACGTCCAGTCGAATAGGATAACTGCAATAATAATATAATAATAATAATAATAATAATAATAATAATAATAATAATAATAATAATAATGTGGAAGAAATTTAAGGTATTTGGTAAAATATGTTAGAATTAAAGAGGCGTTAAGCATCAAATATGGTTGATGTAAGAAATAGACAGTAACTTTCGTAGAAATGAGAAAGTAAAAGGTAGCTTTCGAAAAAGAAAGCTTTCAAGAAAGCTGGTTGTAGAAACTTGCATTGCGAAAAATGAAGTTGAGAGAGAGAGAGAGAGAGAGAGAGAGAGAGAGAGAGAGAGAGAGAGAATAATGATATAGGGTATAAAATATAGAGAATGAGAGAATATAGATAGGAGTATAAGAGTTAAACGTAGGAGAAAATCCCGAAGAGAGAGAGAGAGAGAGAGAGAGAGAGAGAGAGAGAGAGAGAAACTGATCATTGCAGTGATGGAAGTAAATCCTTTTGCATTACACGGAAGCAATCATCGCCAAGAGGATGAGTCTCTCTCTCTCTCTCTCTCTCTCTCTCTCTCTCTCGAAGACCCGAGAATGGATGACGAAGAAGTACGATGGAATGGATTTGTGGGCGTGGAGGAGGAGGCCAGAGGAATGTTTGTGGGAGAAAAGCCGTGTTGGAGGTGGTGGTGGTGATGGGACTGTTGGAAAATGATAGGGCAGTTGGAAAGTGGTGGGGTTGTTGGAGAGTGGTGGGGTTGTTGGAGAGTGGTGGGGTTGTTGGAGAGTGATGGGGTTGTTGGAGAGTGGTGGGGTTGTTGGAGAGTGATGTGGCTGTTTTGAGAGTGATGGGAAAGTTGGAAAGTGATGGAGCCGGTGGAGAATGGTGGGAAGGGGGAGATGATGGTGACAGGAGAAGGGTCTGTCTGACAGTAGGAGAAAAAAAAAAAGGAATGGGGTCCTATTTGTGTCATCTTGTCGAAGCGGGTGAGAGAGAAGATCGAAGGATGCAAGATGAGGAGTCCTACCGAGACAGGGTTTGAAAAGATAGAATCCTAAGGCAGAGAGAATGGAAGGGATAGGAGTCCTTTAGGAGAGCATGCCGGAAAGGATTGAGGTCATAGCGAGAGAGAGAGAGAGAGAGAGAGAAGAGAGAGAGAGAGAGACGGGAGGGGGGGGGGTGGAGGTTTACGTATATAGGTTCTTCTCTGGATCAAATGGATGCTTCTTCTTCGAGTCTTAATGCCCCCCCCCCCCCCCCCTTCCCCCTTCCCGGCCAGTCCAAGTCTATTGCCTTCGGAGGTCTTATCAAGCGAGGCACTAGGGAAGCTCTCTAAGGGATGTTTCTAAGGGGGATTTAAAGAGTCTTTCTTAGGGAGTCTTCATGGGGAATCTTCCTAGGGAAATATTTCTAAGGAGTCTTCGTAGGGAGTCTTTCTAGGTAGTCTGTGTAAGACCTTTTAGCGAGTCTTTCTGAAGAGCCTTTAAAGCGAGTCTTCCCGACGTTTTTTTCTAGGGAGTCTTTCAAAAGGAGTCTTTCCAAGGAAGAGTTTCTGAGAAGTCTCTCTCGAATATCTCGTACAGTCTCCGATATGTTTCTTCACACGTCTCCGTGGCCGAGATTTTAGGTGAGCATTTACTCTCTCTCTCTCTCTCTCTCTCTCTCTCTCTCTCTCTCTCTCTCTCTCTCTCATATGTTTCCTGAGCTGAGGTATAAGATTTTCACTGAGCCCAATATCTCACTGCGATATGAGGCGATAACGGTAGAGAGAGAGAGAGAGAGAGAGAGAGTGTTTGGACGAGGAGAATGAGATACAGCTGCGTTATTGGTTGTGGGTTATGGGTTCGCAGTTACGAATGAGGTTTTAAATACGATTTTTTGATATTTTAAAGGTTACATAGGATATTATTATTATTATTATTATTATTATTATTATTATTATTATTATTATTATTTTTTTTTTTTTTTTTTTTTGCTCTATCACAGTCCTCCAATTCGACTGGGTGGTATTTATAGTGTGGGGTTCCGGGTTGCATCCTGCCTCCTTAGGAGTCCATCACTCTTCTTACTATGTGTGCCGTTTCTAGGATCACACTCTTCTGCATGAGTCCTGGAGCTACTTCAGCCTCTAGTTTTTCTAGATTCCTTTTCAGGGATCTTGGGATCGTGCCTAGTGCTCCTATGATTATGGGTACGATTTCCACTGGCATATCCCATATCCTTCTTATTTCTATTTTCAGATCTTGATACTTATCCAATTTTTCCCTCTCTTTCTCTTCAACTCTGGTGTCCCATGGTATTGCGACATCAATGAGTGATACTTTCTTCTTGACTTTGTCAATCAACGTCACGTCTGGTCTGTTTGCACGTATCACCCCTATCAATCTGATACCATAGTCCCCAGAGGATCTTTGCCTGATCGTTTTGCTATCACTCCTTCAGGTTGGTGCTCGTACCACTTATTACTGCAAGGTAGCTGATGTTTCTTGCACAGGCTCCAGTGGAGGCTTTTGCCACTGAATCATGCCTCTTTTTGTACTGGTTCTGTGCAAGTGCCGGGCATTCACTTGCTATGTGGTTTATGGTTTCACTTTTCGTATTGCACTTCCTACATATGGGAGAGATGTTATTTCCGTCTATCGTACTTTGAACATATCTGGTTCTTAGGCCTGATCTTGTGCCGCTGTTATCATTCCTTCAGTTTCCTTCTTTAGCTCTCCCCTCTGTAGCCATTGCCAATTGTCATCGCTGGCTAGTTCTTTAGTCTGTCTCATGTATTGTCCGTGCATTGGTTTGTTGTGCAGTCCTCTGTTCTTTCTGTCTTTCTCCTCTGTCTGTATATTTCTGGGTCTTCGTCTGCTTTTATTAGTCCTTCTTCCCATGCACTCTTTAGCCACTCGTCTTCACTGGTTTTCAGATATTGCCCCAGTGCTCTGCTTTCGATGTTGACGCAGTCCTCTATACTTAGTAGTCCTCTCCCTCCTTCCTTTCGTGTTATGTATAGTCTGTCCGTATTTGCTCTTGGGTGTAGTGCTTTGTGTATTGTCATATGTTTCCTGGTTTTCTGATCTATGGTGCGGAGTTCTGCCCTTCGTCCATTCCACTATTCCTGCGCTGTATCTGATTACTGGCACTGCCCATAGTGTTTATGGCTTTTATCATATTTCCGGCGTTTGAGTTTTGACTTGAGTATCGCCTTGAGTCTCTGCATATATTCTTTCCTGATCGTGTCCTTCATCTCTTGTTGTTTTATATCTCCTCCTTCCATTATTCCCAGGTATTTGTATCCTGTCTCATCTATGTGTTTGATGTTGCTCCCATCTGGTAGCTTTATCCCTTCAGTTCTCGTTACTTTGCCTTTTTGTATGTTGACTAAGGCGCATTTTTCTATTCCAAACTCCATCCTGATGTGCCCAGATACAATCCTTACAGTCTGGATTAGGGTATCTATTTCCTTGATGCTCTTACCATACAGCTTGATGTCGTCCATGAACATCAGATGGTTGATTCTGTTACCTCTTTTCTTGAGTTGGTACCCGGCATCCATCTTCTGTAGTACTTTTGTCATGGGAATCATGGCTACTACGAAAGAGTAGTGGGGACAGTGAGTCGCCCTGGAAGATCCCTCTCCTGATATTAACCTCTGCTAGTCTTATTCCAGAGCTTGTAAGTATTGTATTCCAGTTGCGCATTGTATTTTTGAGGAAGCTGATGGTATTTTCCTCTGCCCCATATATTTTCAGGCATTCTATTTGCCATGTGTGTGTGGTATCATATCGAAGGCTTTCTTATAGTCTATCCATGCCATGCTTAGGTTGGTTTTCCTTCTCCTACTGTTCTTCATTACCATTTTGTCTATCAGGAGCTGGTCTTTTGTGCCCCTACACTTCCTTCTGCAGCCTTTCTGTTGGTGGGGGATGGTGGTGTTTGTATCCTCTAGGTAGTTGTATAGCCTTTCACTGATGATACCTAGTTAGTAACTTCCACATTATTGGTAGGCAGGTGATAGGCCTGTAGTTACTGGCTATATTCCCTTTCTCTTAGTCTTTTTGTACTAAGGATGTTCTTCCTGTGGTCATCCATTTGGGTGCTTGGTGATTTGAGATACAATGCTGGAGTTGTTCTGCTATTCGTGGGTGTAGGGCCTTGAAGTTTTTGAGCCAGTATCCATGGACTTCATCGGGACCTGGGGCTTTCAGTTTGGCATTTTCTTTAGTTGGTGTCTGACTGTGTCTGTCGTGATGTCTGTGAATCTTTGTTTTATTCTCCCTGTTTCTTCTTCCTTGACTTCCTGGAGCCATGTTGCATGTTTGTTGTGTGATACCGGATTGCTCCATATGTTTTCCCAGAGTCTCTTACTTGGTTCGGCTTCAGGAATTTCTGGGTGGTTGTCTTCCCCTCTTAGTTGGCTGTATAGTCTTTTCTGGTTGGTTCCGAATAGTTTGTTCTGTTGGTATCCCCTTATTCCTGTTCATGTACCGTTGGATCTTATGTGCTTGGCCTTAAGCCTCTGTTTTACATCTTCTATTGTGTTGTTTAGTCCCCTTTCCTGTACTTTGTATTTC
>NC_087219.1:4642148-4652148 GCF_015104395.2 Macrobrachium nipponense | reverse complement strand
TTAATAGCCTAACGACATGGTTGCAGACATAGGGCACCATTGATAACAGGTAAAGGTTTCCAATGTGCGTAGCTTTAATAAAAGGGGGGGGTGAGTAGTGGCAGGCGGTTTAAGAGGCCTTTTATGTATTTTATAAGCTGTAGGTACGCTAACAAAGAGACTAGTGACCAGTTAGACATAGATGTTTTTTTTGGTAGGAAAAGGGGTTACAAGCATGGCACAGGCAACTCGGGGCTCTTTTTGCTGATTCAATGGGTTGGACAGGGAGAAGCTGTTCGTCTCTCAGGCTAAGTCAGTGTCAGCCATCTTGGGATTCTTGAACACCAGTGTTTTAAAATGTGAATGAGAAAAGTTTAATTTTTGACGTATTAAAGTGTGGTAAATAGTTCACGCATATTTGCGGTGCGTATACGAATTTGGTTTCCAGTCATATGAAGACGTGAGTGTATCTTCAAGTTTTCTTTCTTATTTTCTTCTTCTTATCTTTTATGTTTTTTTTACTTTTTTGTTGTTGTTTATATTCCTTTTGTTTGTTTGTGGCGAATTTACTTGAGCGGAGTTTTTTGTTGCGAGTCACGCCCTGAGAGAGAGAGAGAGAGAGAGAGAGAGAGAGAGAGAGAGAGAGAGAGAGAGAGAGGGAGCTGGGGCGTGAGACGGTCGCCGAGGTGTAGCGCTTAGTAAGCGTTTTGCATTTTTTCTTTTTCTATCCCCTCCCTATTTTTTTGTTGTTGTTGCTTTCGTGGGATAATATACTGGGTGTGGGTGCGTTTGCCTTTTGTTATCCATTATTGGGGGAAAATTTTGTGTTAATTTTTCTGGATTGGGTTTTGTGTATATAAATACATTGATGTTATTGAGATCGAGGAATCTTATAGAACAAAATAGCTTTCGGAAACAGAGAAAGATGGCGGATACTAAGTGCACCACAACGCTGCTACATCACGTAACGAACGCGAGTGCGGGCATGAGCCCATTCAGAGGGATGGTAGATGGCGTTTTATCACAGCCTGTCCAAATTTTTATTGAAGGAGTTAATAATTATTTAGCGGGAAAGAATATATCGGACGATATAGAGGCATTTAGAGAGGCGAAAGCTTTGCTAGATTTCAATAGGGGAGACCTCTCCCATCTTTGCCGGAGTTTCCAATTTACAAAATGTCGTACCTGGACGGACTTGCAAGCATTTTTTAAAACAGCTTATGGTTCAAAGGAACACGGAGATATGGTGAGCGACCTTCGGGGTCTTTATAAACTACGGAAGGGCACTAATAGCCTCGTAGAACATAGTTCAAAACTTTTTGATGCAGTGGTGGATTGGGTAGGAAAATTGTGTGTGTATATATATATATATAAATATATATATACACACACAAACCATAAACATACGTAATTGTTTGCATGACGTAAGCACGTTCAGAAACCAAATCAACTAAACCCTCAAACGTGAGAGAGAGAGAGAGAGAGAGAGAGAGAGAGAGAGAGAGAGGAGAGCCAGTCTCCAAATGGCTATTTTAAAAGCCACTAGAAAGGTCAGGGTGTGTGTTTTTATTCGTCAAAATTTGAGAGCAGACCGAGTAGGTGGAACTATCTTTGTCTACACTCAGGCCCTGGAGGGGGAGGGGGGAGGGGCGAGAAATCGAGAATTATTTGTTGGACTGAAGTTCTGTGTACTTTGTTCTTGATATGTTTTTTTAAGTTAACGTTTTATTGTTATAGCTGTTATTTACAAAACTTTTTGTTTGATTGCTGTTATACGGAAGACTTTTGTATCGTATGGCTGTTATACACAAAATGTTTACCATACATTAAAGATTAAGACACGTATGTATGTATGTACGAATACAAATGTAATTATTTACTATACACACACACACACACACACACACACACACGCACAAACACAAACATGCGCTAGGCTTTAAATTTAGCACTTCACTGAGTCTTTTGTTTTACCATATCAACTAACTTTTGTTCTTTCCTTTCCAGGTAAGTCTCACCAACATGACGCCATCTGCAAATAGGTAAAGTTTGTAGTATGACTTTCTGGTGTTCAGTTATTATTACAACTTTATTTTCTTTAATTTGGTCGTCCCTGACTTCAAAGTATCTGTTCTTAGTCCATGGCATCAAAAAGTCACGTCTATGAAGATAGGAGTGATAAGAAGTGTTTTCTTTCTCGAGTAGGGTACCTGGTGATGTCATTGAGGCCTGGTGACGTCACTGGCCCTGCCTTCGTATGAGATGGTTGAGAGGTTCAAGTCAGGGTCACGGAAGATTTCTTTGACGTCATCAGTGATATTTGAGTAGTTGTCTTTCCAATTGAACAGCAGGTGACATTACTGGTCTTACGTTTTTTGAACGTACTTATTATTGAAGGTTGACGTGTGAAGTCATGTGGTTCACGTCGATAGGCTGTGACGTCACATCTCCCTCATTCAAGCTGAGTTTCAGTCTCCTACTTCGATCGTAGGGTTGAAGTTGGTGGAGGAAGAACAGACACAGTTGCCCGGTTAAGAGATAATGAAACTTTGGGTAAGAATGAAGACTCGGGAGAGAGGTGAAGGGAAATCCAGTAGGAAGGGAAAATAGATGGGCATACCTGCATGTTATTGGTTTGTAAGCTAAGCTCACCCAGTTAATAGTGAAAGTTTAAATGCATAAAGGAAAATGTTTATACCGATTAAATAAAGTTCAATACGATTTATTTGTCAATGATTTCGTGTTTATTGTGTATTTTGTTAAAGCTGCACTTATGAAACGGGATTCGTTGTTTTTTTCAATCTGAATTTCGGTATGAAAATGATAAAGGTAACGTTTGAAACAAGATTAAATTTATTTTCATTAAATTCATATTTTGCATGTGAAAGCAACGATTAGGATATTTTTATTTTCAATTTTGTGTGTGGAAATATCGAGTGATTGATTGATCGATTGTTTTATATGCCTTCATAATTGTATATATATATATATATATATATATATATATATATATATATATATATATATATATATATATATATGCGTGTACACAAGAAGTAAAATGCACTCATACTTCTTCATGTGCTTTCACACTAATCAATATCGGGCCTTTTTCAGACATTTTTTCCCCAGTTTGTTTCCCCTCAGTTTTTATAATTGACGAAAGAAGGCATCGCTGCCTTTAATGTAAATTTCCATATTTTTGTTTCCTTTCAATCACTCGAAACTTTGTAACACAGAAATTTAGTTTGTGTTCTATTTTTTTCCTGTTCAAAAACACGCTGTGACAACAAAATATAAATATGTTCTTTAGTATTTTCAGTTTATCTAATAATAATTTGCACAAAAACGGGCATTCACATTTCCTCTGTGCATTTCAAAACTTAACCAGTCGTTTACATATATATATATATGTATATAATATATATATATACATATATATATATATACGAATATGTATGTATGTATATATATTGTATATAGATATGAATATATAAGTATATATATCTTATCTATCTATCTATCTATCTATCTACTCTATCTATCTATCTATCTATCTTATCTTATATATTATATAGATATCTATAATAATATATAAATATATATTTATATATATATTAGATCTATATAATTATACATATTTAATATATTTATATTACATAAATATTATATATATATATATTATATAATATTTAGAATTATATATATATATATATTAGATTTAATATTAATATATATATATATATATATATACTTTATATATATATATATATATATATAGTATATAATATATATTTAATTAATATTATATATATATATATATACATATATATATGTATATATACATACATACATACATACATATGTACGGATACAAAACGTATATCACCAAATCATACTGAAATTCTTATAGATTTAATTTTATACTTGTACGTTTTTGGATCCCTTCATCATAAAAAAAGAAGTGAGAATTCCTCCTCGAACAACGCTTGTCATAATTAATGAAATTCCTGAGTCATACGTTGTAATTAATTACATTACGGGTGTCACAAGGCGTGTCAAGTGTCAGGGTCGTTTCAGTGTTCATATTTAAACGCTGTCATAAATTTTATGTGAGAATTATTTTACATTTTTTTCCAGCGCTTCAGCACGAACGCTTTTTCTACTTTCTTTCTGTGTTCTGTAATGTGCAGTTAATACTGTTGGTTTTATATATATATATATATATATATATATATATACATACATATATAAATATATATATATATATGTATATATATATATATATATATATATATATATATTACATACATACATACATATATAAAGTTCCCAAGATATGAAAATTTTGGTTGCTAATTTAATGAAAGTTTCCTAAATATATATATACATACACACATATATATAGTTATATATATATATATATATATATATATATGTGTGTGTGTGTGTGTGTGTGTGTGTGTGTGTATGTGTGTGCGTTTTCGTGTCTGATGCTGAAACGTTTGTATCGCTGACAGGAGAACTGGTCCGCTGGTATAATGGTTGGTGTCGTGTATGCCACTCAGATGTCTCGGGCTCGCGTTTCCCCCATGGCGAAGAAAAATCACTGACTGTATGATGATCAGGTACTGCTGCAGTGTGGTGTCTGCAGTGGGAGGTTGAAACCAACGATCCTTGGAGCTTGAATTTCAATCAAACGCTCCTTTGGTTTGCTTCTTCCATGTGAATAGGTTACATCTACTGAAATAATAATAGCAATATTAGTAATATATTTTTTTTATAGTGTGGGGTTCCGGGTTGCATCCTGCCTCCTTAGGAATCCATTGTTTTTCTCATTATGTGCACTGTTTCGAGGAGCACACTCTTCTGCATGAGTCCTGGAGCTACTTCGGCATCTAGTTTTTCCATATTCCTTTTCAGGGGTCTTGGGATCGTGCCTAGTGCTCCTATGATTATGGGTACAATTTCCACTGGCATATCCCATATCCTCTTATTTCTATTTTCAGATCTTAATACTTATCAATCTTTTCTCTTCTACTCTGGTGTCCGATGGTATTGCGATATCAATGAGTGATACTTTCTTCTTGATTTTGTCAATCAACGTCAGGTCTGGTCTATTGGCACACATCACCCTATCTGTTCTGATACCATAGTCCCAGAGGATCTTTGCTTGATCGTTTTGTATCACTCCTTCAGGTTGGTGTTCGTGCCATTTATTACTGCAAGGTAGCTGGTGTTTTTTAAACAGGCTCCAGTGGAGGACTTTTGCTACTGAATCGTGCCTCCTTTTGTACTGGCTCTGTGCAAGTGCCGGGCATCCGCTTGCTATGTGGTTTATGGTCTAATTTTTCATATTACACTTCCTGCATATGTGTGAGATGTTATTGCCTTTTGTCGTTCTTTAGACATATGATGTTCTTAGGGCCTTGATCTTGTGCCATTGTTTGCATTCCTTGTTTCCTTTTTGAGTTCTTCCCTTTGTATCCATTGCCATGTTTCATCGCTGGCCAGTTCTTTAGTCTGTCTCATGTATTGTCTGTGCATTGGTTTGTTGTTCCATTCCTCTGTTCTGTTTGTTGTTCTCCTGTCTTTGTATATTTATGGGTCTTCGTCTACATTTATCAGTCCTTATTCCCATGCACTCCTTAGCCACTATTCTTCACTGGTTTTAAGATATTGACTCAGTGCTCTGCTCTCGACGTTGACGCAGTCCTCTATGCTTAGTAGTCCTCTCCCTCCTTCAATTCGAGATATGTATCATCTGTCTGTATTTACTCTTGGGTGTAGTGCTTTGTGAATTGTCATGTATTTTTAGTTTTCAGGTCTATGCTGCGGAGTTCAGCCTTCGTCCACTCCACTATTACGCTGTATCTGATTACTGGTACTGCCCATGTGTTTATGGCTTTCATGTTTCCGGCGTTGAGTTTTGACTAGGGTATCGCCTTAAGTCTCTGTATATATTCTTTCCTGATCGTGTCCTTCATTTTTTGGTGTTTTATATCCTCTCCTTCTATTTTTCCCAGGTGTTTGTATCCAGTCTCATCTATGTGTTTAATGCAATTCCCATCAGGGAGGTTTATCTCTTCAGCCTTTGCCTTTTGTATGTTGTATTATTAGTATTATTATTATCATCATCTTTTTCCCTAAACGTTGTTAGATTGGTATATTTGAAAGTCTGGACCTGAACTACAACCTGGCTACCAAGGATCTGTGCCAGCTATCTTACTTTATTAATAGGATTCCAGCACTCTAATCGTCCTAGGTGGTGGGTCAGCAGTACTACACCTCTCCACTGGCAGTTCCGGTAATATTTGAGGCCTGTGCACCGGCCTCTCTCCCAGCTTCTCTCCAGGTCCTGTTCGTGCCAGGACAGCAGAAGGTCCTGCTCTCACTTCAGTTTGCCATCGTCTCCCTTTTTCCAACTCTGTATCTTAGTTCCCTTCTTTCTTTGTTTGACTCGCTCGTTTTCCTAGAGTTGTCATGACATATGGTATTATTGCTTTATTATTATTATTTCTTACAACTCTTCCTTCCCCTCCTCTTTTCTTCCTCCTCTTCGAACCCTCCTTTCCTCGGAGGGCGAAAGAAAATAAATTTGTGACGATAAATATCTGGGAAAGAGGCGACGCTTCGCCTGCGTCGTAAATCTTCCTTATTATCTCCAGATCGTCTCTCTCTCTCTCTCTCTCTCTCTCTCTCTCTCTCTCTCTCTCTCTCTCTCTCTCTCTCCTCTCTATTTCGTTTTCCGTTCGTCTTGTCATTCTCGTTTTGTTTTATGTCCAACTTTCCATATCTCTCTCTCTCTCTCTCTCTCTCTCTCTCTCTCTCTCTCTCTCTCGTCATGACTAGAGAAGGAATTTACAAAAACTATGATGAAATTCCACTTTTCATGTCAGATATTTGCTTTCTCTTACCCATTTATAGAACTGTTAATATAACCTATCATGTTAACAGTTATGTCAGTTATTTCAGTAAAAAAATGATTGGTGTAATCCTTTCGTGTTGACTGTTAACCATCAGTCTCTTCTTCTTGAAGTAGTAGACTGTTGACATGACCTATAGTACGTCGAGCAGTGGTTATTAAAAACTAGTGACGTGACAGTTTCGAAGAAGCTGTTAACATGACTGTTTTCCTGTCAAATATTAGTCTCATTCGGTTCCTTATAAAATAAAAACTTGTAGACTTGATAGTTTTCCCGCTCCAGTTCCTTTCCAAGTAAATGAAATGTCTTTTGAAATGACACTTTGTTTGCCTAGTATTGTCATGTCACCCTCTTCCCCTGTTGAAATAACTACAGACATGATTGTTATCCCCTTATTTCCCCTTGATGACTTGGAGAGAGAGAGAGAGAGAGAGAGAGAGAGAGAGAGAGAGAGAGAGAGAGAGAGAGAGAGCAAAAAAAAATTCACCTGAATCTTTTTCATTAAATATTGTCTATTTTATTCATTCCCATGTCCAAAACATCTATTGGCATCCTCTCCTAGTAAAAATTGCCTGTCTCTATTGCTTCTGCATTCAAATAAAAGAGCCTCTTAATATGACTTTCAAGTATCGAGGGTTGTGCGTCTCAGTCTCTTCACTAATATATATATATAGATATATATATATATATATATATATATATATATATATATATATTGTCCATCTTGTTTTGTCTCCTCTTTTAAAAAATGACTGATATGACTGATTTCATTCAAAAATTCTACCAATTGAAAACCTATTGAGAGGCACCCTTTCCTCTCAATTAGTGTCCGTCTTATTCTATCCTCATTTGCAAAATTATTGGGCTGACCATTTTCCAGTTAAATATATCTACCAATTAAACGACTGTTAGAACGAACCTTTTCCTCTCAGGTATTGTCCATCGTATTCTATCCTTAACTAACATCTACTGACATGACCATTTTCTCCAGTCAAATGTATCTACTATCAAAAGAATTATTGATATGAACATTTTCCAGTCAGATATGTTTACCGATTGGACTGAAGATGAACCCAGGGAAGGGTTCGAAAGCTTTCTGTAAAGTCTTCAAAATACACGGACTTTTTACACTTTGTATTATTGTGGACCCTTTAGAACAATTGGAATACTATTGGTGTGTATTCTTTCCTCGTAATTATTGCCTACCTTGTTTTGTCTCCTCAATTAAAAACCTGTTGACATGGCAATTTTTTCAGTCAAATATGTCCACCAATTAAAAAAAACTATTGACATGAAGCCTTTCTTCTCGATTATGTCGGTCTTGTTCTGTCTCTTCATTTAAAAAGAAAACTATTGACATGAACTTTCTCCTCTGAATTATTGTCCGTCTTGTTCTGTCTATTCACATGACCATTTCTTCAGTCAGATCGACTAATCTCTTCTTAAAAGGAAGACTAGTGGTATTACCGTCTCCTGTCAAATACTGCCAGTTCTCAGCCTCTTGTCCCAATTAAAAAGAACGATTAACACGGCCATTTTCCCGTCTGTCTTTATAATCCAGTTCGTCCCAGCACCTCGCCATTAGCTCTCTCTCTCTCTCTCTCTCTCTCTCTCTCTCTCTCTCTCTCTCTCTCTCTCTCTCTGTTTTCCATTCAGGAAAGGCTGAAGCTTTTAAATGTAATTCGTCCCAGCACTTCGCCATTAGCTCTCGAGAACCGTAATTCTCCCTTCTCTCTCTCTCTCTCTCTCTCTCTCTCTCTCTCTCTCTCTCTCTCTCTCTCTCTCTCTCAACAGACAGCATCGTTTTTGTAGAGAAGCTAATTATTTACCCTGGGAGGAGAAAGAACAGCCAAGTTCTCTTGATCCTTTCACAGGGCCTAATTCTCTCTCTCTCTCTCTCTCTCTCTCTCCTGCCCCATTCAGGAAAGCCTGGCTGAAGCTTGGCAACGTAATTAGCGTCGATCGAGGTTATAATTAGTCTTGTCCCTTAACAAAAAATGAAAATTTTTTAAAGTGGTGTGGGGTGTACTCACGGCTCTAAATGACCTCTCTCTCTCTCTCTCTCTCTCTCCTCTCTCTCTCTCTCTCTCTCTCTGTCCTTCCAAATGATCTTCAGGTCTTCGGCGAGGAAAAGGATGTTTGTTTTATACGCAATTAGAACCGAGTGCCTCTTCTCGCTGCGATGATCTGAGAGCTCGCTCTCTCTCTCTCTCTCTCTCTCTCTCTCTCTCTCTCTCTCTCTCGGCTTTCAAAGGGACCGTTCTTCAAGTGCGACTGAAGAGGTGGAGTAGGAGGAAGAGGAGGGGGAGCTTGAATGACTGACGACAGGCTCTGTGCCTTTCTCTCTTTCTCGCTGTTTGGAGAGAGAGAGAGAGAGAGAGAGAGAGAGAGAGAGAGAGAGAGAGGTTTCACCTTGTGAATGGATTCAAGAGAACTTGGGGCAAATAATTCGTTCATCTACACGAGAGATGATTAAATTATTTTCTTATTTTTTTCACGCTGGTTGATGGAGTAACGCCGTCAGTCCGGGAAGGAAGTGAAAATATCTTTATTATGTTTGCTTTTGCTTGCTTGCTTGCTTGCTTGCCTAACTGCTTGCATGCTTACTTGCTTGTGTGCATACTTGCCTTATTACTTACTTGCTTGCTTGTCCAATTGCTTCCTTTAGCGTGCTTGCCTGATTGCTTGCTTTGGCTTTTGCCAAATTGCTTCCTTGCGTAATTGTTTGCTTTTGCTTGCTTGCTTGCTTGTAGATCAAATATACTCTCACTTCATTGTACGGACCAAAGAGAGATCACGAACACATACTTCATCTTTACAAACATTAGTAGACTTACAAAATTGTTACATTATTTCCGAAGATGTGAGTGCGAAGATTTTTCTTCCCCCTCAGGGGATCGAACTCTCGTGTCCCGTTTGTGAGGTGAGGTCAGTGATATTTATTGATATATGTTATATATACACGAATAAATTTTATCAAATCACCGTGCTTCATATATATAAGCATTAAGCTAAAAATGTCCTTTAATATCCAATTTGCTCGATCTGGAAAAAAAAATATATTTTAACCAGTTAACTATGTTAACTGGTATATT
>NC_087219.1:4619648-4637148 GCF_015104395.2 Macrobrachium nipponense | reverse complement strand
CCCGTCCTGTTTTTTTATTAGCTTCCCCTACCCCCCTCTCTCTGTCTGTCTCTCTCTGTCTATCTCATTGCCCTTTGTTTCTTATTTTTCGTCTATCTCTCATATTCACTCGTCCCTTCTCTCTCTCTCTCTCTCTCTCTCTCTCTCTCTCTCTCTCATTGCCCTTTTGTTTCTTATTTTTTCGTCTCTCTCTCATACTCTCTCGTCCCTTTTGTTTCTCTCTCTCTCTCTCTCTCTCTCTCTCTCTCTCAGCGACTACCCCGAGGCCTTCTTCCTTCCAAAGGCGTCTGCTTGTTTCGTCTCGTTCCAGGATTTGTGAGGTAACCAATTAGCGTAGGGGTCCTCCTCCGAAACTTTTCAAGTAATTAGACTTAATTCTTGAACCAAAGGATTTTTGATACAAGAGATTTTTTTTTTCTTTCGTTAAATGAAGAGACCCTGGAAACAAATATAGCAAGTAATTGAATAGTTGGTTATCCAAACAACGTGCGATTTGAAATAAGGCAAAATTATTGAAATTATTTCATGATTATCCAAAGGATGTTCAATTTGAAATAAGGCAAATTATTGAAATTATTTCATGATTATCCAAAGATTGTTCGTTTGGAAATAAGGCAAATTATTGAAATTATTTAATGATTATCCTCAAAATTTTCGATTTGAAATAAGACAAATTATTGAAATTATTTAATGATTATCCACAAAATGTTCGACTTGAAATCGGGCAAATTATTGAAATTATTTGATAACTATCCAAAACAATGGTCGATTTGAAATAAGGTAATTTATTGAAATTATTCGCTGATTATCTAAATAATGTACGATTGGAAATAAGGCAAATTATTGAAATTATTCGATGGTTATCCAAAAGTTCGATTTAAAATAAGGCAAATTATTGAAATTGTTTAATGGTTATTTATGCAAAGAATGTTCGACTTGAAATCGGGGAAATTATTGAATGTTTGATTTGTAAAAGACAAATTATTGAAATTATTTGTTTTTTATCCAAAGAATGTTCGATTTGAAATAAGGCAAAATTATTGAAATTATTTTATGATTATCCAAAAAATGTTCGATTTGAAATAAGGCAAATTATTGAAATTATTCGATGATTATCCAAAGGTTTGATTTGACATAAGGCAAATTATTGAAATTATTCTATGATTATCCAAAGAATGTTCGATTGGAAATTAGGCAAATTATTGAAATTATTTGATGATTATGCAAAGAATTTTCGATTTGAAATAAGGAAAATTATTGAATTATTTTGATTATCGAAAGAATGCTCGTTTTGATATAAGGCAAATTACTGAAATTATTTCATGATTATCCAAAGAATGTTCGTGAAATAGGTAAATTATCAAATTCTTTCATGGTATCTAAAGAATGTTTCGATTTGAAATAAGACAAATTATTGAAATTATTTGATGATTATCCAAAGATTGTTCGATTGGAAATAAGACAAATTATTGAAATTATTTGATGATTATATGATTATCCAAAGAAAGTTCGATTGGAAATAAGGCAAATTATTGAAATTATTCGAATGATTATCCAAAGGTTTGATTTGACATAAGCACCTATTGAAATTTTCTATGATTATCCCAAGAATTGTTCGATTGGAATAATGCAACTATTGAAATTATTTGATGATTATGCAAAGAATTTTCAATTTGAAATAAGGCAAATTATTGAAATTATTTTGATTATCTAAAGTGTTTGATTTGAAATAAGGCAAATTATTGAAATTATGTTATGCTTATATATATATGCTAAGAATGTTCGATTTGAAATAAGGCAAAATTATTGAAATTATTTGATTATTGTCCAAAGAGTGTTCGATTTGAAATGAGGCAAATTATTGAAATTATTAGATGATTATCCTAAGAATGTTCGATTTTATATAAGGCAAAATTATTGAAATTAATCGATGATTATTAAAAGAATGTTCGATTGAAATTAGACAAAATTATTGAAATTATTCGATGATTATCCTAAGAATGTTCGATTTGAAATAAGGCAAAATTATTGAAATTATTTGATTATTGTCCAAAGAGTGTTCGATTTGAAATGAGGCAAATTATTGAAATTATTAGATGATTATCCTAAGAATGTTCGATTTTATATAAGGCAAAATTATTGAAATTAATCGATGATTATTAAAAGAATGTTCGATTGAAATTAGACAAAATTATTGAAATTATTCGATGATTATCCTAAGAATGTTCGATTTGAAACAAGGCAAATTATTGAAATTATTCGATGATTATCCTAAGAATGGTTGATTTGAAATCAGGCAAAATTATTGAAATTATTCGATGATTATCCAAAGAATGTTCGTGAAATAAGGTAAATTATTCAAATTCTTTCATGGTTATCTAAAGAATGTTCGATTTGAAATAAGACAAATTATTGAAATTATTTGATGATTATCCAAAGAATGTTCGATTGGAAATAAGGCAAATTATTGAAATTATTTGATGATTATCCAAAGAAAGTTCGATTGGAAATAAGGCAAATTATTGAAATTATTTGATGATTATCCAAAGAATGTTCGATTGGAAATAAGACAAATTATTGAAATTATTTGATGATTATCCAAAGAATGTTCAACTGGAAATAAGGCAAATTATTGAAATTATTCGATGATTATCCAAAGAAATGTTCGATTTGAAATAAGGCAAATTACCAAAATTATTCGATGATTATCCAGAGAATGTCCGATTGGAAATAAGGCAAATAATGTAATTATTTGATGATTATCCAAATGTTCGATTTGAAATAGTTCAAATTATTGAAATTATTCGACGATTATCCAAAGAATGGTCGATTTCAAATAAGGCAAATTATTGAAATTATTTGATGATTATCCAAAGAATATTTGATTTGAAGTAAGGCAAATTATTGAAATTATTTTATGATTATCCAAAGAATGTTCGATTTGAAATAAGGCAAATTACCAAAATTATTCGATGATTATCCAGAGAATGTTCGATTGGAAATAAGGCAAATTAATGTAATTATTTGATGATTATCCAATTGTTCGATTTGAAATAGTTCAAATTATTGAAATTATTCGACGATTATCCAAAGAATGGTCGATTTCAAATAAGGCAAATAATTGAAAATATTCGATGATTATTCAAAGAATGGTCGATTTGAAATAAGGCAAATTATTGAAATTATTTGACGATTATCCAAAGAATGTTTGATTTGAAGTAAGGCAAATTATTGAAGTTATTTATTTAGTTATCCAAAGAAGTTGTGAGGGATATTTTGGTTGAAGAAATGGCTTATTATTGTAAGATTAATCTTTGATGAGTTGGTTATAGAATTGTTAAATTTGGAGAATTGATGCTAAGAGCTGATTGAAATGATCGTTCTTGAAATCAGTTTTTGATTAGTAGGTAACTGGATTATAAGTAATGCAACATATATATGAGAACTAATACCGAACACTTGATAAATCCAAAACTTTTATTTTTATTTTAGTTATTGTTGATAAGGAAGGAGTTCGTGACAAAATATGAGCCAAAGTATTGATCCTAAAATTATTATTCAGAATCTGTGTTTCTGTATTGAAGTTTTCACTTCAATTTCTCCGCCTGAAGATATGATACTTTCTCACCTTACACGCCAAAGTATAAATACACGAAATGAAATAGTTTTCTAATACCTAAGGAAAGCATTTAACTGCAGTATTATAATTTTAACGAACAATTTTCTTCAAACTACAGACTGAATTTTCAAGCAGTAGACTGAATTTTCAGACTACAGTGTGAGTTTTCAGACTACAGGCTGATCTTCAGACTAAAGTCTGAATTTTCAAACTACAGTCTGAATTTTCAAACTACAGACTGAACTTTGAGACTACAGTCTGAATTTTCAGACAACAGGCTGAATTTTCATATTGCAGTCCAAATTTTCAAACTACAGGCTGAATTTTCAGACTATAGACTGAATTTTCAGATTTTCAGACTGCAGACTGAATTCTCTAACTACAGACTGAATTTTCAGACTACAGACTGAATTTTCAGATTTTCAGACTACAGTCCGAATTTTTAAACTACAGACTGAACTTTGAGACTACAGACTGAATTTTCAGATTTTCAGACTATAGACTGAATATTCAGACTACGGTCTGAATTTTCAAACTGCAGACTGAATTTTCAGACAACAGTCTGATGTTGTACTTTGTGATTGAAGTCTTTTGTCATGAATTTGAATCGTGAAAAATGACAACTTTACATTTTCCTAATGCTCAGAGAGAGAGAGAGAGAGAGAGAGAGAGAGAGAGAGAGAGAGAGAGAGAGAGAGAGAGAGCGATATTATTGAGCAGTACGATTATTTTATATTTGCATTAAATACATCAGAATGTTCGTTGGGTTTGTGATATGGTTGAAGCCTTTGCCCCCATTTCTTTATTCTCTTTTATCGGATTTCCCCCATCCCACCTTTCGATAAGCTCGCCACTTCCTACTTAATTCCATTTCTCTCTCCCGATCAGCATGATGCAGAAAAAAAAATCCTTTAAAAGGATTAGAAACTTACGAATACTTTTATGAAACTTGCGAAAACCTGGAGAGAGAGAGAGACCCGAGGCATTTAGTAAATTCTATAAGGAATATCCGGGCAAATACATCTAGGTGTACATAGAACACTTTACAATTCCCTCAGCATTCCTATGTGCAGTTACGTCTAGGAGTACATAGGAAACTTATAATTGCCCTTATCTGTACATAGAAAACTGAAATTGCCCCCAGCTGTACATTAAAAACTTACAATTGCACTTAGTTGTGTATAGAAAACTATTACTTCAGCACTCCTACTAGCAATTGCATCTAGGAATACTTAGAAAACGTAGAATTGCTCCTAGCTGTACGTGGAAAACTTACAACTTCCTGAGGAATGCTATGAACAGGTACATCTAGGTGTACTTAGAAAACTGTCAGTTGCATCTAGCTGTACGGAGAGAACTTACAATTCCCCCAGCTATCATATGAGCGGTTGCCTCTGGGTGCACATAGAAAACTTACAATTTATGTACGGAACATTTTTACGCATTATTTTCTGCAACCTGAAAATAACAAAATATGCATTTCATACCGAGATTCCCGGAAGTGTGCACAGAAGTCGAGTTTCTCTCTCTCTCTCTCTCTCTCTCTCTCTCTCTCTCTCTCTCTCTCTCTCTCTCTCTGTTCCCGATGCAACTGACAAATATGTCTTCATTCAGGTGTTCCTCGCCTGTTTCTCTCGAGGGACAGGTAGGTTTTCTGACGGAAGGAACAACGTCTTGCGATTTTATTTATTTATTTATTTATTTTTTACTTGGTAGTAAATTTTGTGAGGGTGGCGGAATTGTTTTAAAGGAAATCTTGTATTTTCTCAAGTGAAGTTTCGTGTACCGTCTGGATTGGAATTAGATGAATAGAGAGAGAGAGAGAGAGAGAGAGAGAGAGAGAGAGAGAGAGAGAGAGAGAGAGAGAGAGAGAGAGAAAATGCGTAAGGGAAATGACAGCCTATATGCTAGTGGTAGGGTCTCTGTATAGTTACCTAATTTTCTAGACTTCAAATTATTCATTCACATACGTCAGTGACTTTAGCATGAGTTGTTATTGGAACATTTCTCAGGGAAAAAGTCCTATGGGTGAAATACTACGCTTTTTTTATGTGTATATATATATATATATATATATATATATATATATATATATATATTATATATATATATATATATATATATATATATATATATATATATATATATATATATATATATATATATATATATATATATATATATAGAGAGAGAGAGAGAGAGAGAGAGAGAGAGAGAGAGAGAGAGAGAGAGAGAGAGAGAGAGAGAATCTTTCGACATTTAGGCAATGTCAGAATTTAATTTTTTTCCATAAAAAGTTTTCGTTTTCTCAAATTAGCGAACAGAAAACGACAGGCATATATTTCCCAATCGAGATATACTTGAATTCTCTTCCTCTTCTTATGTGTTCCCGGTTGAGTGTGTGTGTGTGTGTGTGTGTGTGTGTATATATATATATAATATATATATATAATATATAATATATTATATTTATACATACACACTCAATCGGGAACACATAAGAAGGGGAAGAGAATTCAAGTATATCTCGATTGGGAAATATATGCCTGTCGTTTTCTGTTCGCTAATTTGAGAAAACGAAAACTTTTATGGAAAAAAATTAAATTCTGACATTGCCTAAATGTCGAAAGATTCTCTCTCTCTCTCTCTCTCTCTCTCTCTCTCTCTCTCAAGAACCGAGTGAAACTTCATCATAAAATGTCTAATACAAGTTTTCTTTTGATGTTCAGGAGGACCAAAGTTACAAAAAAGCGGGAAAACCTGAAACGTTGTTTACCATTTAACTCTGTTATTTTGGATGTAAATAAATAATGCTTAAGTCATTTAAGCTTCCATTCCTTACTACATATTGAAAATTCTAATTATAGTTCTGTATAGATTAAGTTATAGATTCAGCCACGAATATATACGTATATAGTATATAATAGGTATGAAGATAGTTACTGAAATGTGAGCGCTGTTACATGAACAAGTTGATTCAGCAATCTTTTGTGTCCTGCCAAGAGACTAAGCGAATTTTTTATTTTTGCTTTTCGTAATCGAGATTCAGCGCTTCTGTGAGGCGGCGCGCGTGATGCTGGAGTCATCTGCAGAAGAGTGTACCTACACTCAGCTCGGCCGGACATTCATCCCGAACAATCAGTGGCTCGGTTCGTGTTCGGGAACATGAACACAAACTGATCGGGGCCTGCAGGTCTGGTGTTGCTGCGCATGGGCGGAAATGGGCAATGCAGGTGAAAGACATACGACCTTGTTTTGATCAGGTCTTACGGGCGACCCATACGGCCATACTTCCGTGTGTGAGTGAGTGTATGTCTCCTATGTGGAAAATGATGTGTAACTCGGCACTTGGGGCCGTACCACGAATGACCATGGACCTATTTTGAGTGGGGACTTACCTATTGCTGAAGGGGTAAGCGAACTTGCATTCTGCTCACAAAGTGTATTTTTTTTTTTTAAATCTTGAATATTTGTTTCCCAGTTTTCTCTTTAATTAATGTCTTTGTTCGAGGATATTCGTATTTTCATGTGCCTGTGCATTGATTTTTATCAAATTATTTCTGTGTGTCATGTGGGATCCTTCTTCTCCCCCAGATGGATCTGGAGTTCCTCATGATGAGGAAGTGAGTGGTACTATATGTCGGTCGAATTGACTGGGACGCTATTAACTATATGTTCTTGACTGGGGAGAATCATTGCGATTAATTTTGTATTTTTTGACTGGTGTTTAAAGATGAATTAGTGGCTGGAGAGAAAGTGATTTTTGACTGGTTTACAAAGTAATAAATAAAAAACAAGTGGCAACTCACGCCACTGGCGACGCACGAAATCTCCTTTCCATTAAGAGGAATAACGAGCCGCCATTGAAACCGGACCTCAGTAATTACAAAGTGGCCGTAATTACGCAGAGCTGACCACTACCCAGTGGCCAAGTGGCCCCCATCTGTGGCCAACTACAGAGAGAGTGCCACTGAATGGCCACCACAACGCCTATACGTCTGGCATCACCACCACCCTGCCCGGTGCCTATATAGCGCTTTTACATTCGTAATTGCTTTTAGCCTTCACCGGCATGTGAAAGAGAGAGAGAGAGAGAGAGAGAGAGAGAGAGAGAGAGAGCGAGAGAGAGAGAGAGAGAGAGAGCGAGAGAGAGAGCTGCAGAAGTAGCGGCAGCATTTTGTTGAAATGGAGAGAAAGCAAATTCAGCGTTGCTTGCCGAATTGCAGAGAGAGAGAGAGAGAGAGAGAGAAAGCAATCGTTTAGATAGGCTTGGATATCGTGGTGGCAATCCGTTACGAATCTGCCATTATACAAAAGCTTTTTCATCGCCCTAAAATATGACCCAAAATATGACCCTCTCGGGTTTTCTCCTCTGTGATGACTTTGACGCCTGGCTATGAGAGAGAGAGAGAAGAGAGAGAGAGAGAGAGAGAGAGAGAGAGAGTGAGTTACAAGGAATTACAAGGATTAGGATGTCTCAAAGACTTGTTAGTACATCCGAAGAGACATGGTGTGGTCTAGCTTTCTTTTAAACTCTTCCACACTGTTGCTGTCACAACTTCTGGTGGCAGTTTATTCCTTGTGTCACATATCTTGTATATAAAAAATTTTCCACAATGGGGTGTGTTGTATCTCTTCAGCTCTAGTTTCCATCCATTATTTCTTGTCTGGTTTTCGTTTAACGTAATAGTTGTCCTCGCAATCATCGTGTTTCTAAGCCTTACATGTTCAGGCTCTTTAGTCGCCTGATGGATGGAATTAACTTTTTTGGCTCTTGCTTGTACCCTTTCTAATCTATTTATGTCCTTTGTTAGTGTTGGTGACCAAAACTGTATTATGTATTTAAGATGAGGTCTAACTATTGATGTATAGAGCTGCAGCCATTTCCTTGTTTCTGTATTTGAACTGCCTCTTTATGTATCCCACTAGTTTCTATGACTTCTTTTCAGCTTTTTTGCCCTGCTTTGTGGATTCTAGGTCCTTGTTATAATGACTCCAAGGTCCTCTTCTTGTTCTACACTATTTATGTCATTCCTAAGCAGCATGTAGTTGGCATGAAAGTTGTTTGTTCGTATTTGTAACACTTTACACTTATCTACATTAAAAGGCAGTTGCCATTTTTTGACCACTCTCCTATTTTCCTGAGATAATTTCTCAAACTTTCCACTGTCTCTGGGTGTTCTGCATTTACACCTAGTTTGGTGTCATCTGAAAATTTGGCTATTCTGTTAGTTAAGCGTATGTCAGTATCATTAATGCAAATAAAAAATAAGAGCGGACCAAGGACAGAGCCCTGAGGAACTCCGTTTGTCACATCTGCCTATTCGTATTCTTCACCGTTTATTACGACTCTGTTTTCTATTAGTTAGCCAGTCTTCGATCCATTCTGCTGTTTCTCCTACAATTCCTAAAGCTCTAACTTTTGTCATTAGTATCTTATGTGGAACTTTGTCAAAGGTCTTTTGGAAATCTAAGTTTGTTTGTTTGTTTGTTTGCATGGTGTTTTTACGTTGCATGGAACCAGTGGTTATTCAGCAACGGTACCAACTGCTTTGCGTGACTTCCGAACCACGTCGAGAGTTACATATCACCAGAAATACACATCTCTGACCCCTCAATGGAATGCCCGAGAATTGAACTCGTGGCCACCGAGGTGGCAGTCCAAGACCAAACCGACCACGCCACTGAGGCGGTGGAAAATCTAAGTAGAGTATATCAATTGAAATCTAAGTCGAGTATATCAATTCCTCCTACTGTCTTAAATACCAAGCATGTTATGGAAATACTCCAAGAGTTGGATAAGCAAGATTAGTTTTGCATGAAGCCCTGTTGTTTTTCTGTCAATGTGATCTACAATTTGACCTGCAATTATGGACTCAAAAATCCTACAAGGGACCGACGCTTGACAATTTGGTTTATCATTTTCTGGCTCTTCTCTTGGGCTTTTTTTTTTTTTTTGTAAACTGGTGACCCACTACCTAGTTTCCATCCTTTAAGACCCTTTCGTTGTTCTGCCGTTTTTTGTAAGTTTATATAGGTGTGGAACTACCTCTTCTTTTAACTCTAATTGCTCTTTAATGAATCTCATCCGGGCCAAGAGATTTAAACTTTTTAGTTTTTCTATTTTGTTTTTAACGTCTTCTTCCGTGAATATGATTTTGTCAAGTGGTTCTGCCCCTTTATATTTAATAGCTGGTTCAGGGATTGAACTATATAATGCAATTCTCTTATCCTCATTTATCTTTGCATTTCCTACTAATTTGTCCACCCTTCTTTATGGTTCTTTATGCCTGCTTGCTTCTTCAGGTGTTGGGTGTGGATTCGTTGATTTGTGCAATCTGTCTCTTTCTCTTCTTTTGTTTTTAATTTCTCTGTTGAACCACTGAGGCTGAGGGTTCCCATTTGTTAATATTTGCTTTAATGGAATATATCTGGAGCGTTTCTCTGTGTATTCTTCTAGAAAGGCTTCCCAGTAATTGTCTATGTCTGTTTTGGTCGTACTCTAGATTATTAACGTAGTTACTCCTTTAGTTTTCTTAGGTCTCCTCGACGGTAGTCTAATCTCTTTAGTATCTTCTCTTTTTTTTATGTTGAATATTAATGTGAAATGTAATAATTTAATGTTCGCTTTTGAGTAGATTTGCACTTACTGAAAGGTCAGATACTAGGTTATCTTCTGTTGATTTGACGATGTCCAGTATGTTGTTTCGTCTAGTAGTAGGTTTCTCAGCCCCATTGATGGATGAATTCATTTTTGACAAATTCTAGAAGTCTCTTTCCTTCTAAGTTTGATTTGGAGGTCATAGCTCCCATTATTATGCAGAGTTTGTTTATTTCTTGTCCTAGTATTGCATACAGCTCCTCGTCCGACATCTGTGGTTGGTGTGAAGATCTCTACACTAATATTAGAGTTAGCCTCTTCCCTAGACTGCTTTTATTGATGCCAATCACTTCTTACTTGCTTGTAATTTTACACTCTATTGGACTGAGGTGGTCCTTGACATATAACTCCTCTACCTTTTTTATTAGGTCTAATCCTTTTTTAACAATTTATATCTTACAATTTGGGATTCTCTTACGAAGTCTCTTGTTGCCTCTTGTATCCATGTTTCTGTGATATCTATTATGTCTCATTCTTCACTTGCCATCAATGCTCTGAAGAGATCTACTTTGTTCGAATAGATTGTGCATTAAACTGTGCCACTCTGAGGGACTTTTATATCTTCTCTTTTACCTTCGGTGGCTTTATTCGTTTCCCTTATTTTCACTGTTTCCTGCAGTGCTTATTACTAACCACATTCTGAGAGATTTTCGACTTCTTCCCTTGAATGTTCGATTCACTGAGGTGTTTCAAGAGGCTTTTTCGTTAAGAAGGTTTCCTGGTAACTTTGCTCCTTCCACATTCAAAGTTTCATCTCTTTTGTATAGTTTTTTATTCCCTACAAATCTGTCCCAAACGTTTACAAACCTAACACCCTTTTCTTGGCATATTCGCTCCAGTCTGTCATGGATTCCAATTGCCTTGCTGAGGCAGTAGTGGCTACATTGGTTCTGGGCAGAAGTCCTATAAGGATGCCATTATCGGTTTTCTCACAGATGTTATCTACAACATTCCTCAGGTTGTCTACAAAACCTTCTGTCTGGCCAGTTCTTCCATCTTTCAGAAATAAACAGAGAGAGAGAGAGAGAGAGAGAGAGAGAGAGAGAGAGAGAGAGAGAGAGAGAGATAAATCTTTGATACATGGAAGAGTGTGTTTTTGTGAGACAGACAGACAGACAGACAGAGTTCCTTTGGATATCAGCAGGGAATTAACAAACAAAACATGAATCCTCCCCATTACTCAAGGGGGAACAAACAATATATAGCTCTATAAATTTTATATATACATATTTACATTTATATTTATATATAATCAGACTCAAAGGAACAAAAGCGTCGACGAATATCTCGCCGCCCTCTTTCCTCTGTCAAAAAAAAAAAAAAAAAAAACCAAAAAAAAAAAAAAAAAAAACAGGTGTCAGCAAAAAAAAAAAAAAAAAGTTAAAATAAAACATAGGAAGAAACAATGGTATGTGAAGCTACGTTCATATAATATGAAAACGATGAATAAAGGATTTTAAAAGTCTGTAATCATCTCTCTCTCTCTCTCGTCTCTCTCTCTCTCTCTCTCTCTCTCTCTCTCATGGTTTTGGTTTGGTTCCTCAGCGCCTTTGAAATGTGGCTTAATGCTTTCTGAGTTATGGCAGGCTTACACGCTTGGCTCTTTCGGACCTTACCTTACAGACCTTACTCTTGTTCGGGTTTGCCCCAGGTCCTCAGTGTGAGGCACCTCTAATGTCTACCAGAGAGTTGCTAGTACATCTTCCGGTATATTTTGCATCTTCCAATCTTGGATGGTCTGGGATGCAGTTTAGATATTTGTCGAGCTTATTCTTAAACACATCTACGCTCACTCCTGATATATTCCTCAGATGAGCTGGCAACGCATTGAATAGACGCTGCATTATCGATGCTCGGTGCGTAGTGGATTAATGTCCTGTGTGCTTTCCTTATTTTTCCTGGTATAGTTTTGGGCACTATTAATCTACCTCTGCTTGCTCTTTTCTGATATTTTTAGTTCCATGATATTTTTCTGCTATTCCTTCTATCTGTTCCATGCCTGAATTATCATGTAGCGTTCTCTTCTCCTTTCTAGACTATATAATTTTAAGAATTGTAGTCTTTTCCCAGTAGTCAAGGTCTTTAACTTCTTCTATTCTAGCTGTAAAGGACCTTTGTCACTCTCTATTTGTGTCAATATCCTTTTGATAGTGTGGGTACCATATCATATTGCAATATTCAAGTGGACTACGAATATATATTTTATAAAGCATAATCATGTGTTCAGCTTTTCTTGTTTTGAAGTGCCGTAACAACATTCCCATTTTTGCTTTACATTTTGCCAACAGAGTTGCTATTTGATCATTGCATAACATGTTCCTATTCATCATCACACCAAGGTCTTTAACTGCTTCCTTATTTGTGATTGTCTCATTATTAGGTCCCTTATATGCATATAGCTTTCTTTCTCTGTCTCCATAATTATTGATTCAAATTTATCAGAGTTAAATACCATCCTATTTACCTCTGCCCAATCATATACTTTGTTAAGGTCTCTTTGTAGAGCGTTCCTATCTTCATCACAAGTAATTTCTCTACTTATTCTTGTGTCATCTGCGAAACTACTCACTACCGAATCCTTAACATTATTGTCTATGTCTTCAATCATAATAACAAACAGTATTGCAGCTAACACCGTACCTTGCGGCACACCGGATATTACCTTGGCTTCATCCGATTTCTCGTCGTTTGCAATAACTATCTGTTTTCTGTTGTGTAAAAATTCTTTTAACCATCTTCCTACTTTATCCACGATATTGTGTTTTCTAATTTTCTTCGCTAATATATTATGGTCTACTTTATCAAAAGCTTTTGCAAAGTCTAAATAAACCACATCTGTTTCATTTCCGCTTTTCATATTTTTGAATATGTTCTCACGGTGGACTAACAGTTGGGTTTGTGTACTTTTTCCGGGTACGAAACCATGTTGTCCTTTATTAAACAAATTATTTTTTATTAAATGTTTCATAATTTTTTTTCTTCATTACCCTTTCATACACTTTCATAATATGTGATGTTAGACTCACAGGCCTATAATTACTTGCCTCTAGTCTTGATCCACTTTTGAAAGTAGGGGTAATATATGCTAATTTGTGCTCATCATAAATCTTGCCTGTATCTACACTTTGTCTTAATAATATTGCAAGTGGCTTTGCGATAGAATGAACTACTTTCTTTAACAAAATAGCAGAATTCCATCAGGCCCTGCAGCAGCTCCATTTTTAATTTCATTAATAGCCTGCACAATATCAGCTTCATTAATATCTATGTCAGCTAAATATTCACTATTTTCATCCCTTACTTCTATATCATTATCTTCATTATCTATTCTAGGGGTGAATTCTCTCTTATATCGTTCTGCCAGTATGTTGCAAATTTCCTTTTTTCATTCGTTAATCTCCCTTCAATTCTTAGAGGGCCTATTTCTATTCTTCTTTTATTCATCTTCTTCGCATATGAGTATAATAGTTTGGGATTTTGCTTGATATTTAATAGGGTTTTTTATTCCAAGTCCCGTTTTTCATTTTCTTTTGATTGTATAATCTTTTTGTCTGCATTTTCTATCTTACTTTTTAGTTCTATAACTTTCCATGCATTTTTTTTTTTTTTTGCTAGACTTTTTTCCACTTTCTGATTTTCTGGAACTAGATCCTTCTGTCTCTTGGTATGCATGACTGATGTTTGTTTACTTTTCTTCTTCGGTATATATTTATCCACTATTTTTCTCTAATATTTTATATAATATCTCCGTATTTACCTTTATGTCATCACTTACGAAAATATTATCCCAATCTTTGTTTAATTCTTCATTTATTTCTGACCATTTTATATTTTTACTGTAGAAGTTGTATTTTCCATATCCTTCCCACTTTTTCATTTCTTGCTTATCTCTGTTTTCACTTGCTTTGGAATGGACTGTAATTCTATGACATTATGGTCTGAAATACTCGCATTATAAACTATTATTTCTTTAACATAATTCATCTCGTTCACAAATACTAGGTCTAAAGTATATTTCCTTTCTTGTTGGCAGGTGATTTATTTGTTGAATGTTGTATTCTAGTAGCATATCTAATAGCTTTTCGAATTGCCTCTTATCTTCTGCACTACTATTACTCTCTTTTTTATATGTATAAGTACATCCACAATCTCCTATTCGTTCTTTTCCAGTCTACGAAAGGAAAGTTGAAGTCTCCAGATAGGAGAATAGTCCAGTCCTTGTGATTTCTACATATATCATCCAATTTTTCTATTATTAAGTCAACTCTTTAGTATTAGGAGGTCTATATATTACTATGTTCATTAATTTTTCAGATTCAAATTCTACCGCTATTAGTTCACATTCTGAGTTACTATATTTCTCATATATTTTTCCTTGTTTTTTGTCTTTCCCATATATTGCGGTTCCCCCTTGATTCCTATTTTTTCTATCTGATATATAAGTTTGAAAACCCTTTTATTTGATCATCATTCCCAGTCTCTTGGGAATACCAGGTTTCACTTATATTCATATATCTATTTCTTTTCAATTTGGGTTAGTTCTTCTAAGTACTCTATTTTTCTTTTTGAGTATACTCGTTAACTAAACCCTGCGCATTCATCACTATGATGGTTTGCGTGTTTTCTCCTTCATTTAATATTGGTAATAATAAGGATTTTCCCATGTCTCTTTCCTGTTCTGGTATGTTGTTCTTTTTTTCATTTCCAGAAATTCTGACATTAAAAAATCCAACTTTTCCATAATATTTGTTCTTCCTTCATCATAATTATTCATTTTGTGTCTGAATCTGCAATTTTCTCCATATCTGCAATATCCCCTTGCATAATAAAAACAGTTATTATCTCTTGAGTAGAATCTTGGAGCTGATGCATTGAAATTTTTTGCTGGCACCTCTGCATATCTCGTTGATGGCTTGCTTTTTTCTTTTACCTGATATTCTTCATTCCTCTCTTTATTTGTTTCTTTCTTATTTTGGATTTTATTGCTTGATTGGTTATTTATTTGATTATTTTTCATGGCTACAGGGTGCATATATTTACATTTTTTGTCGAACTTACATCCTTTTCCTTCTTTTAGGTTTTTGCATATTTTTGGATGTAGATCTCTGCAATCATCCTCATATCCATCTAAGTATGCACATTTACCATATATTTCATAGTTGTGACATACCTTAGGATGTTTGTAGTAACATTTTTTCTCCATATCTGCAATTCCCTCTTTTCAAAAGGTTGCAGACTTTGTCTTTTTTGTATATTTTTTCCTCTTTCCCGTCATTGTGTAGATCTGGGTAGAGCCTCTTCGGCATTTTCTTTTGTGCTGTCATATCGTAATTATTTCTTCGTAGGTATGCAGCTGTTTATAGCCTCATATGTAGTATCAATGAGTATCTCTGCATCCATACTTTATCTTGTTCTTTGTTTTCCTTATCTTTTTCTGCATTTCAGTTTTGTTTACTTCTCTTACGTTTTCCTCTTCTTCTTCTTCTTCCTCTTCTTCTTCTTCTTCATCCTCAACTATTTGTACATTCAATCTTGATTTAATAACATTGTCTATCCATGGTAGACATGTTGAGCAAAAAATTCTTGCAGCCATACTTTATCTTGTTCTATTGTTTTCCTTATCTTGGTCTGTCATTGTCAGTTTTGTTGACTTCTCTTACGTTTTCCTCTTCTTCTTCTTATTCCTCTTCGTCTCTGTAGTCATCCTCAATATTTTGTACATTCAATCTTGACTTTTAATAACCATTGTCTATCCATGGTAGACATGTTGAGCAAAAAATTCTGTGTCTTTTCTCATAATCTTGCATTACCTCAGCACACTGTGGATGGGTCGGAATGTTGCATGCAGCACATTTTCTGATTAGGTTTTGTGGATTAACTATGCTATACCACACCTTACACAGTTTACATGCTTTTGGCATTCTTTTTCCTAATGCATCAATTAGGATATTCACAAGGTTCACTTTATTCATTTTCTTTGTCGGAATATGTTGGTTTATGTATATTTTCTTTATGAGTCTCTTGACCACTTGGATTTTATTTGGAACTTCTTCAATTATTTTCAAGATGTTTTCATTTGATTTGTTCCAGTTTGAAGGATTGCATCCTTCTAATATATCTATGAATGATTTTGTATCTTTTTGCGGTTAGGACTGTTGCTGATTTCATAGATCAGAAATGCCAGTTCCCTTCCTGCTACCTCATCGTATTGCGAATCTGCCAAGCAAGCTAAATCTCGCCATTTTTTTCCGCAGTTGGAGCTTACTGCCATCTTGTTCTGATTTACAGTATTTCACTTGATAAACTAACTTAGAAGACGCTTTATCCTACTATTTCACACTAATCTTATCACCGATAGTTCACGAACACTTCTAGATATTTCTCAAATTCTAGACGTATGTTAAACTTGTTGAATGTTGTATTCTAGTAGCATATCTAATAGCTTTTCGAGAGAGAGAGAGAGAGAGAGAGAGAGAGAGAGAGAGAGAGAGAGAGAGAGAGAGAGAGAGAGATTTTTACTTTGTAACGTGACTACGCAGTTTGCATATATTATATATATGATTACATAATACACATATACATTTATACTTATACATACATGTATACACATATACTTCTATATACACATTATCCAGGCTTGTCACTGAGCAAAATCTCTCTCTCTCTCTCTCTCTCTCTCTCTCTCTCTTCAGGGACCCAAGCGTGCAAGCTAGCCATAACTCAGAAAGCATTAAGACACATTCCAAAAGTGCGGACGAGTCAAACCATAAGCCACGAGAGAGAAAGAGAGGGAGAAAGGGATGATTACAGAATGCTGAAACCCGTTATTCCTCTTGTTTTTCTGTTTAATGAATGTAGCTTCATATATCTCTGTTGTTACCTTCAGTTAGCTTTAGGTATTATTTCGCTGATACCTGTCTGTTTTCTTGTTAACGCCTGTATTTTGGCTGACTTTGTTTATGTACGTAGATGACACCTGTTTTTTCATTTTTAGGTGAAACAGGGTTTTTTTTTCCCTAAGCTGACACCTTATTTTTCGCAGATGAAAGAGGGAGGTGATGTATTCGTCGACACTTTTTACTCGTCTCTTTTTTTATTTTTTTGTCGTATACAATTTATAGAGCTGTATCGTCTTTGCTCCCCCTTAAGTAATGCACAGGATTTATGGATTGAGGAGAACAGGGAATTATTTGTTGGGATTCTTTTCGTGCATTCATTTC
>NC_087219.1:4612148-4614648 GCF_015104395.2 Macrobrachium nipponense | reverse complement strand
CTTTCTCTGGTCAAAGGTAAATCCAGATTCTAGTTAAGTCGTTGATGCAAAGTTTTTGAATTATAACTTTGGAGGATTAGAGTCAAGAAAAGACGATAAAAATGTATCTACCTCTAAGAAGAAGAAGAAGAAGAAACAAAAACAAGAACAGGAAGAAAAAGAGAAAACGCAAAGAGGAGGAGGAGGAGGAGGAGGAGGAGGAGGTGGTGGTGGTGGTTGGTGGTGGTGATGGTGGTGGTCTGAAGTCAATGTTTACCTCTGGGGTGGTCACAATCAAGTCTGAGACTCAGAGCAGAAGAGTGTCTGGGACTGAGAAAGTTGCCAAGTCTGTCCTTTTTAGAGGCTTCGTTACTTCTGTCACTCTTGAAGGAGAAACTTTTGTTGATTAAATTGATTATATCTGTGTTTAATCGGTGTAGCTTTTTATTCTGCATGTGAATTTATGTTCACGTGCAACCTTTCAGTTACATTAATATGATTGTGTTTTGTGAGCACAATTGAAGATTTTGTCCTTTGAAAGCTTTCGGCTGAATTGTGGCCGTGTCAGTGATAACAAAGCAGTGACAACTCTAAGCGCTTGTTCACCTTGAGATTGTGTTCCCAGTAACAACATTAATAACAAAAGATTCTTTTAGAAGTTGTATTTCCAATAACAACAATAATAACAGAAGCTTCTTCTGGAGATTGCACTCTTGATAATAACAATAATAACCAAATCTTTTGCAGCTTCTCTTGGAGATTGTGTTCCCAATAATAATAATAGTAATAACAGAAGTTTCTCCTGGAGATAGCTTTCCCAATAACAATAATAATAACAAAAGCTTCTCATGTACATTGTGTTCCCAATAATAACAAAATCATCAGGAGAGTGTTCCCATTAATAATAATAGCTCTCGGAATTTGTACCCAATAATAGCAGCGAAAGCTTCTCTGAAGATTGCGTTCCCAATAACAATGATAATAGCAATAACAACAAAACTGGTCCCTACAACCCAGACCGACAACGTATTTAGCTGATGAACTGAACACCCCAGAAATAACATTCCCAGCCTGACGTATTCCACAAGGCATGATAGCCAGCGCTCGCCCATATCAACTTAGGCCACTGGGAACTTTGCGAGGTGTCTATTGGCAATCTATTGGCAATCCCATTTCATTTCGCCTAACAGCCTTTCTTCCTTCCCGGCTCCCGTTTCCAGGAGACAGCTGGAATAGTCCGCGTTGGGCTACCTATGTAAGTTGGCTGGAACGCATCTCAGTCTGATTTGCTTATATGTTTAGGTATTTCATCTCTTGATAAATTAATGAATGATTCATTTATTTGTTTTTTTTTATTTATTGATTTTTAGTTTATTTATTTATTCAATTTTTTTTTTTTTGCGGTGATGTGACAATGCTCCTGTGTGTGATGCAGGCGATGTCTTGGAAGTTATTTCACAGTAGTGGCTCGTCTTCGGCTGTGTTTGTAAGCCTCCTCAAGTGAACTGACATTGTCTTTCATTATTGTTTGTGCCCACCCGGTTTTGGGGAAGCTGATTACTGGCTGTGTATTAATATACACACACTCGAGCGCGAGCGAGCGCGAATACTATATGTACTAAAAATGCAGAAGCTGAATTTAGACTGAATTTTGTGTTACGGGAATTCAGTTGAAGTCATATATAACACAATACATAGGAAGTCTCTATGTGATGCGTAGATATTATTATTACTCAGAAGATGAACCCTATGTATATAAGGAACAAGTCCACCACACAGGCCATTGACTTCAAATTCAAACTTCCTAGGGATATTAGGTGTTCATTAGAGAGAAGTAAGAGGAGGTAAAGGGAAATACAAAAAGAAGAGGTCACTTATTAGAAAAAGCAAAGTAAATGAGCAAATTAATATACCTGGAAAATTGTATTGCCTGTGTGACCCTTCGTCTATGGAAGATGTACAGAGGAAAATATTGTTGTTTTTCTTTTGTCTCTTGGCACGCGCGTGCGTCGCCTCGCCCTTCCTACATTACACACACACACACACACTCTTCCTTGATTACCTTCGCAAATACTTATAAAATAACGCCATGTCAAAAAGACTACGAAAGACCCCTTGGCCAATTTCCGTCCCTTTGTCATCGTCTCCACTCTCTCTCTCTCTCTCTCTCTCTCCTTCCCTTCCCTTCCCCGATCCGTAGTCGTTAAAAGAATAAGGGAAAAAGAAGAAATAGAGGAACAAAGATAAAGATGGAGGATGGTTTTTGGGCGCTCACGAGGAGGACAAAGGCAGCCGTAAATAAGAGAGCTAAACCGGAAATGACAGACGCAAAATGGGGAATGTTTCCGAAGATTCCGGAGACCGTTGTCTTCTCTCTCTCTCTCTCTCTCTCTCTCTCTCTCTCTCTCCTCTCTCTCTCTATATATATATAATAAATATATACATATATATATATATATATATATTATTATATATATATATATATATATATATATTTATAAATTGTTATGTATGTATATAT
>NC_087219.1:4597148-4607148 GCF_015104395.2 Macrobrachium nipponense | reverse complement strand
TTAAAATCTTTTTGAGTCGGTCTGTAAGGGATGATCTATTTATGAAGTATTTCTTTAAATCCTACGATCGGAATGACGGCATTTTCATACCCTTTATACAGTTTAGGTGTCCTCTTAGTAGATCCTACAGTCCAGTAGTCTTGTAATGTTAAGTGGGATACTAGTATTGAGGATACACAAATATATGCATACACTCAAACACACATAGGTTTTGGGCTTAATATATATATATATATATATATATATATATATATTATATATATATATATATATATATATATATATATATATATATATATATATATATATATATATATATATATGATAATATATATATATATAATATATATATATATATATATATATATATATATATATATATATATATATATATAGATATATATATATATATATATATATATATATATATATATATTATATATATATATTATATATATATATATATATATATATATATATATATATATATATATGTGTGTGTGTGTGTGTGTGTGTGTGTGTAACTGAATCATAAAAGTTTAGAACGTGATGAATATATAAATAAAGGTGGAAACCACGAAGGAAAGTGAAACACTGGAGTGCTGCGAGACCTGTCGCCTCAAAGGTCTGCTCAGTAAAGGACCTTTGAGTCGAAAGATCTCGCAGTGTTCCACTATTTCACTTAACTTCGTGGCTTCCAAATTTATTTTTTTTTACATACATACATACACACACACATACACACACACACACACACACACACACATATATATATAATAGACAAACTCAACGAAAGAAAGAGAAACAGTGAAGTACTGCAAGGCCTTTCGACTTCTTGACCTTCACTTAGCAGACTGAAGAAATATGAAAATGAGTTTTCAAAGAAAGCTCGTCTAAATGACAGATGGGGATTACAAAGGAACAAGTATGTACTTGGAATCCAACAGAATTGAAGAATTAGTAGACCTACTAAAACAAGGGTATATATTTACGAGATTGTTGTTTGAGATTAAACTGGCCTTATGCCAGCACGGGCTCTTGCTCGTAGAGCAGCCCGTAGGTTATAATGAATGATGAGAATGTGAGATGTTTAGGGTATGAAACTTTATTAGTGATACGTGAATATGACGTGGTGAGAGGATTAGGCTCGACAGCTCACTCAGAGGCAGGAACAAGACAATTAAAAGATTATACAAGGAAGATGACTAGCCGCCAAAAAATGTTATAAAACTACAACTCAATAATTCTCATTTTGGTAAACAATAAGATGTGACTATCACCCATTCAATGAATTCAGTGCAGTGATTTTAAAACGCCACATAGCAGCCGCCAAGCAAGAAGACAAAGAAAAATTCAAGAAATTAGAAAAAGCCAGAATTTCATTCAATCATTCTATTCCGGCTGAGTGGAAGGACTCGCTGCGACAAGGAATTTACGGAAAACTTCGTAGGGCTACAGATGCCCTAACAAGGAAACTCGGCAGGAAACTAAAAAACTCTTATTGACAGCAGTGACTGGACTAATAGTACACGTCATGATTGTGTTGTAAACTTTAGTAAACAAAAAAGTGAAAATGTTGTGAGTGCTCTTGGGTATGGTTTATCTTTCTTTATATCAAATAGACCCTCTGCTTTAACGATGGCGTCGACTCTATGTATATTTGGAAACTATTGTAACCCTCCTCAAAATCATGTTGACATAATTAAAGGTATTGTTTATGGAGCTGCCAATGTTAAGCATGAAAGTAATTTTCCTGCTCGCTATAACAAAAGTTTGACAATACAATCCACATCGACGTGATACGACTTACAAAAAACTAACATCAAATCCCCTTGATCAATTCATAACAAATTTCAATCGCACAGTGAAAAAATCCGTCAAGATAAAAAAGAACATAGGTCAGTTGTCGGTCAAAATTCCCTCGTTACCTTACTTGTGCGGATTACTAAAAACGCTCAAAGAAAATAATCCTATGCGGCATATATCAGTATTGTTGGTTCAAATATCATATAAAATTTAGAAATATATTCCCAAGCTCTTGTCCCTGTTACTTGGAATTATCTCCGATTCTCACATATATAATTCTATAGATTTAGTTAATCAATTAAACAAACTGAATTTTTGCCCCACATCAAATTTGATGTTTGTTCTTTTACTAAAGTCCCTATAGATTCTATTTTAGTAACGAACTAACCCTTCATGAATGACCTCAACCTGTAAGTCCTATTATTTCACTCTCTACGTTGTGCATTTGTGATTGTAAGTTTATATTCATTGGCGAATTTTACCACAAATATTTGGTATGGCAGTGTGCAACCCTTTATCACCACTCCTCTCAAACTTGTATATGGAACTCTTTGAAAAACGCTATTTACCTAATATCATTAATACTCCTTTAAAGTGGTATAGATATGTCGACGATATTTGAGCTGCTTTGCCTGATGGCATTGATGCAAATGATTCACTCTCTAATTTGAATAACCAGGTATCATCAATTAAGTTTACTTTAGAATTGGAAAAAGACAATTGCCTCCCTTTCTTAGAAGCTTTAATACATAGAGAACCATTTCAATGCAAATTCAGTATTTATAGGAAACCAACCAACAACTTATGTCCATTTTTATTCAGGCCATCATCTTAATATCGAAATATCAAATTTTTTTTCTATGTTTTTACAAGCATTGTGCATTGTCAGTCCCCAATAAATCGAATACAAAAGAAAAATAGGGATGAGTTTATGTTATCCGTCACATAGATTAGATATTTATGATAAAACCCACAAAAAGGTTTATGGTGAAAGTAGTGTTGAGAGAGAAACCTTTAAGAACATTCTCTGCTTATCTTATTTTAGTGGTTTTGAAAACATAAAATCATTGTTAAAATCTTTCAATGACAACCTCGTTTTTTCCTATAATAACATACTGAAAGAAATGTTAATAGAAAATAACAGTCAAGAAGACAACAGCATCATATATAAAATTCCATATTCGGACTGCCCCTCTTTTTATATCGGCCCATCTAGCAAGGATTTAGAAGTATGAATTAAACAGCATAAGTATTCTGTCAAAACTGGGCAAACATCTACTGCTATATTCATTCATTTAAGTGAAAACTCACAAGATGAATTGAACTGAAAGTTCAGTGATTACTAGATCAAAAGATTTCTCGTCACAAAATATTTTAGATTCCGTTATTAAATAGCTTACTTCCAGTTGTAAAATTAACTTTAGCCCTGCCAAGTATTATTTGGACCCCTGTATTAGTAAAATGTTCAAGAATGACCTAAAAGATCAAATCACTGGCTTAATAACAAGTAAGTTACCTTATATATATTTTCTATGTATATATTCGTGTTTTTATCTTTGTATTCGTGTTTAATATTTTTTGTAAGAATGTTCACCTTGCAAAATTGTTGAATGTTCACCTTGCAAAATTGTTATTGGGTACCAAAAGGAGAATTATTGAGATATACTTTTATAAAAAAAATTTTGGTGGCCAGTCACCTTCCTTGTATACTCTTTTAATTGTCTTGTCCCTCCTTCTGAGCTATTGGGCCTAATCCTTTGTAAAACCTCTTAAATATTTAACCCAGGTTTGGTAAGTGTACTAATTCTTCAACTATGTTGGATTCCAGGTACATATTTTTTCCTCTGTAATCCCCTTCTGTCATTTATACAAGCTTTATTTGTAAACTTATTTTTTATATTTCGTCAGTCTGCTAAGTAAAGGACAAGAAGTCGAAAGGCCTCGCAATACTCTGTCGATTCTCTTTCATTTTATGGAATTTGTCTTTATATATGCATCACGTTCCATATTTTCGTGATTAGTTATATACACACACACACGCACACGCAATATATATATATATAATATATGATATATATATACTATATATATATATATATATATTTATATACTATATATCTATATATATAATATATATATATGACTTTGATAACGTAATTAAAACAAAGTAATATATATATATATATTATATATATATATATATAATTAAATGATAACGTAATAATAAAATCAATTATATATATTGAATACGTAATAAAACAAGTATATATATAATATATTATATATAATATATATATATATATAATATATATACTTGTTTTAATTACGTTATCAAAGTTCTGTAACCTACTTAATAAAATAAAGTTCACTTACATTTCACGTGAGGTTGCAAATATTGTTCAAAATTTTATTCTCTCTCTCTCTCTCTCTCTCTCATATCGGGTCCCTCCCAATCTGTGGCTGACGCCCGTAAAAGATGATAAACGCAAATCATCTTTCTCCGTCGGCCACGCCCGCAGGAGATAATAATTGGTTACCCTTGGTTGATAAAGCACCTCGTGGAAAGAGCGAAGTCTTCGTCATTCTTCAAGAATGTCTGGGAAAATTTCCTCCTCATTCTTTAAGAATGTCTCTTTAATCTCGGAAGGAGATGACTCTCGTCTCTCTCTCTCTCTCTCTCTCTCTCTCTCTCAGGAATGTTTCGACTAAAATGGATTTGGTTGTGTTTATCCAATGAATTTATTCACTTTCTATCCCTTCATTTTCATCTCCGTCCCATTCGTGTGCGGATGATTCTGCTCTTCACAAATTAGTTCCTCCTCCTTCCTCCTCCCTCCTCCTCCTCCTCCCCCCTCCTCCTCCCTCCTCCTCCTCCTCCTCCTCCTCGGCTTATTCTCAGCCTGGCTTTAATCTCGTGTGATCGTATTAATGCGAATCTGGATAACATCCTAACGAAACTTTGTCATTTGCTAATGCCTCGGAAACTGTTAGTTTTCCTCTCTCTCTCTCTCTCTCTCTCTCTCTCTCTCTCTCTCTCTCTCTCTCTCTCTCTCTCCTACAATAATGTTCGAGGATATGTAAATGGGAACCATCGAATCAGTCAGGTTTTGGGGCTTAGACGTAAATGCTTTCAATGGAGATCCTGAGTAAGTCAGCCTCTTAAGGAAGTGGATGTCCCTATTCTAGATGCTGGGTATTCTGATCCTCTGAGTAGCTGCTCAGCATCTATAAGGGACTTATCCATCCCCTATTCTTTGAGTAGCTGCTCCATATCTATAAGGGACTTATCCATCCCCTATTCTTTGAGTAGCTGCTCCATATCTATAAGGGACTTATCCATCCCCTATTCTTTGAGTAGCTGCTCATAATCTATAAGGGACTTATCCATCCCCTATTCTTTGAGTAGCTGCTCCATATCTATAAGGGACTTATCCATCCCCTATTCTTTGAGTAGCTGCTCCACATCTATAAGGGACTTATCCCTCCCTTTTCCTCTGAGCAGTTGCTCCACATCTGTAAGGAACTTGTCCATCCCTTATCCTCTGAGCAGCTGCTCAGCATCTATAAAGGACTTATCCATCCCTTATCCTCTGAGCAGCTGCTCTACATCTTTAAGGGGTTTATCCAACCCTATATATCTCCATTAAGTGTCTGTCATAAAAATCCTACTTATACACCTTTGAAGTCAATTTATATCATCCATATAGTATACCTTCCACTTCCAGAAGGGGAATTCTCTGTCTTCCTGTATGTTTCCTAAGTATTTTAACCTACCATTTTTTTCAGGGGAAGGGAAATGAAATGGATTGTTGCTGACGTCCCTTTCTTATCTGGCTTCTGATTCTGTCTCACTATCTATCTCTATCTGTCATGTATACCTATCATGTTGATAATATATATATATATATATATATATATATATATATATATATATAATGTGTGTATGTGTCTGTGTTAATAATCTATATGTGTATACACACACTCATATATACACACACACACACACACACACACACACATATATATATATATATATATATATATATATATATATATATATATATATATATATATAGTCTTGCACATTTTGACAGACACCGAAATCGCCAGTAAGGGAACGCCCTCCAATCCCGCTCCCCCCCCCCCCCTCAACCCCCTGTCAGGAAATGAAAGAGACTTCCAATATTTTCGTTCCATTTCCTTTCATTTCCTTTATGAGTCTTCTGAGTCTTTTTTTACTTTCATGTTGACCTCTGGCGTTGCGACGGAGGGAGATAGATCCTCACACGTACACGTGTTGGAATCATTATTATTATATATATTCGCCTATAATTTTATATATCTATTGTTCCTTAGAGTTTTTTTTAGCAAATGTGACAACAATACACTGTCATTTAACGTAATTGTTTTGTTTTGTTATTTTTATTTATAATCAAGAGTCATTGATGTCAAACAAGAATATATATATATATATATATAGATATATATATATATATATAATATATATATATATATATATATATACACACATATACATATACATATATAATGGTATATACTATATCACACATTACCACAGGTGAAATATAAGAGACAGGTCTTAGATTCTGATCGGTTTCGACCTTATTCCCAGTCATTGACGTCATTGGCATGGAAATAAAGTCGAAACCGCGGTCAGGACTATACCCCGTCTCTTATATTTCACCTGTGGAATGTGGGGATAATTGAGTAACTTGTTAAAGTGTCTATAATTATATATATATATATATATATATATATATATATATATATATATATGTATGTATAATAAAAGGAGCCCATAAAAACACCAAAATATTGAAAATAAGTACTATATTTCAGAGACTTTACTGTCTCTCTCTTCAGGTAGGTAATGAATGAGAAAAGTTACAGAAATGCAGTATTTATACCAAGAGATCCATCCACAGGTAAGCCGTTTGTCTAAGTCACTCCGATGGTTGATAATTTCTTTTTAATCTTATTAACAGAACAGTTTTCCCAATCATTTTGGCCCTTTTGGAATTCAACCACCTTTCTACGTTTCTTCGCTGACATCCAGATGTCAAGCCCGTTTTTCGAAAGTTTGAGAAAGAACTGAAAAATCAAAAACACTTTTTTAGAAGAATGCCTCAAGGAACAAGTCCTTCCAAAATTATACGGATTTGGGAGATGGACTTTGCAATGGGACCCCTTCCCACTCTCACACAAGACATTCGTGGAGGAAATAATTACAAACACGAAACACGACATCTTTGTACTACGCAGAGTGATATATGGAGTTCCGTCTAATCTGTCTCCTCACAACGGACCACATAACAGATATATATCTGGTTTCATTTTGTTCCGACGTTGCTGCCTTTAATAGTGCAACTCATTCCAACAGACTTTCCCGTAAGTTAAACAACTTAATAAACTGAAGCGCCTGGAATAATCTTGGGCAACAAAATAAAGATTTAAATTTATCTAACAACTGCCTTACTGTAAACCAACTGTTAGTCTTAAACCTAGGTTTATCCTTTGCCCTTATGCCATACTGTAAAAATAATCTAGACATTATAGTTGCTTTTGATAAATTCATGTCCGTTAAAAATGACAGCCGTGAAGAGATATGTTTAAAAAGCATTGTTACTAAATGCATCAACTAACCTTAATAAGAAGTACTCTGTTCCCCGTAGATTTATGATAGCCATCCGCTCGCTATAAAAAGTTAGTTTGTAATAAGTAGCTCCGACACAGACGGCACAATCGTAATCATGGAATAAGACTTCTACCTCGACAAAATCCACCAACTCCTTCGTGACTAAGCCAATCTATACATTGAGTATTTTGAAACTATAGTAATAAATTCAATAAAACCTAAAGACATGTTGTGGATTAGATATGTATGTAGATGATATCCTAACATTTTTGAATGATACTTGAGGCAGTTTCAACGAATTTCTTTCTAAATTAAATGCATTAGTGCCCAGCATCAAATTTAAGTTGAATGGGGAACAGACCACAAAATTCCTTTTCTTGATGTTTTAATAATTAGAGACCCCCTCAAGACAAGACCATAGAGACACCCAATAATAAAATAAAAATCCCACACTTGGACAGGATTAAGACGATGACACGGGTTCTCGGAAATACTAACCCTTTTGTCTTTGCCTACCTAAATGCCATAGCCAAATCCCTGATTAATGTACAACAAAAGCCAATCCCCAAAGACACAGGAGTATACGAAATCCCATGCCTGGACTGTGATCAATCTTATATGGGTTTTACAGGTAAATCATTCCCCCAGAGATTAATACAACATAAACGTTCAGTTAGGTATGGACAGCAGAGCTCAGCTATTTTTAACCATATAAATAACCATTGCCACAGAATAAACTGGTCACATATAATTTATGGCAACAATTGTTGGTACAAAAGCCAGATGGTGTAGTCAGCTTCGATGTAATGAATGTCTCCAAGGGCTCCCTGGATTCAGATATCATAGATAGAATCTTCCTCCAACCAAAACTCCACAGAAGATTATAGAAAAATTATGAACCGCGGTGACTTAGACAAACGGCTTACCTGTGGATGGATCTCTTGGTATAAATACTGCTTTTTCTGTAACTTTTCTCATTCATTACCTACCTGAAGAGAGAGAGACACCAATCTCTGAAATATAGTACTTATTTTCTATATTTTGGTGTTTCATGGGCTCTCTTTTTTTTTTTTTAGATGGAATTCAGTTGTAACAGAGCAATTTTCCAAGTCCTATATATATATCAAATTATATAAAAGGTAATTCATATATATATATATATATATGCATATGTATATATATATATATATAAATTATATTAAGGTAATATATGTATATATATATATATATATACATATGTATACTATATATATATATATATATATATATATATAGATATAATATATATATGTGTGTGTGTGTGTGTGTGTGTGTGTGTGTATGTGTGTTTGTGTGTGTGTGTTTGTGTGTGTGTGTGTGTGTGTAGTCATTAACTTGCAAAGCAATCTCCCACAAAGTAGAATTTCACTTGTGGAAAAACAAATAAAATCAGAACAACATTGAGTTGAATGGAGGAGAATAGACATAAACTAGTTGGAACTGTAAATTGTTTCTATTCTGTCCCACTGAAGCCTAAGCTGAATGGTATTTTAGTTATAATAAAAAAAGATTAAATAGTTTTTTCCTCTTTTTGGTAGTCGGAAATTATGGCTTCCCAGAGGTTAAATTGACAAATTTTCAGTTTCAAGGTAATTTATGCATTGGAATAACCGAATTTTTCGACAGTACAGAATTAGCAGGGAAAGGTTCGTTACAACTTACTTCTCTCTTTATGGTAGAGAGCAAATGATTATATTGATGATCCCAGATACTATCATGAGACTCGTTAAGGTTCCGAGTATCCAGCTACTTGGAACTTCAAATCTCAATTGAAGATGCAGTGCATAATAATCTAATACAATTTTCATTTTCATATAATCATAGACTTACATTTTTATCTATTTCTATATCAATTTGTTAGTATATTTTTTATATTTTTATAACTGATTTCCCATTTCTATCTGTAACGTCTTGCAAATGAACACCATAAAATTCTTTGGAAGCTTGAATTTCAATCAATGGCCCCTGTGGTGGACGTCTTCCATATGAATGGGGTTCATCATCTGAATAACAATAATAATAATAATTATATATAGTAATAATAATAGCAAGCGAATGTCCGGCACTTGCACAGAACCAGTACAAAAAGAGGCACGATTCAGTGGCAAAAGCCCTCCACTGGAGCCTGTGCAAGAAACACCAGCTACCTTGCAGTAATGAGTGGTACGAACACTAACCGGAGGGAGTGATAGGAAAAAATCAGGCAAAGATCCTCTGGGACAATGATATCAGCACAGATAGGGTGATACGTGCAACTAGACCAAAATCAAGAAGAAAGTATCACTCACTGATGTCGCAATACCATGAGACAACAGAGTAGAAGAGAAATAGAGAAAAGATTGATAAGTATCAAGACCTGAAAATAGAAATAAGAAGAATATGGGATATGCCAGTGGATATTATACCCATAATCATAGGAACACTAGGCACGATCTCAAGATCCCTGAAAAGAAACCCGGAAAAACTAGACGCCGAAGTAGCTCCAGGACTCATGCAGAA